>NC_045986.1:9258191-9423802 GCF_010909765.2 Amblyraja radiata | reverse complement strand
GGGGGGGGGGGGGACACTTTACAAACAGATTGCACTGTCTCCGATAATTTGCAGCGGATTTCACAGCCAGATTTCCACTTTCAGGAGAGCTCCAACTTGCAACAGCAGCAGAGGAATTCTGCGGGACTTCTCTTCAGAAGACAACCCTGTACGTCTATGGAGTGTGGGGAGAAACCGAAGATCTTAGAGAAACCTCACGCAGGTCACGGGGAGAAGGTACAAACTCCGTACAGACAACACCCGTAGTCGGGATTGAACCCGGGACTCTGGTGCTGTAAGGCAGCAACTCTACCGCTGCACCACTGTTCCTATAACTGACGAAGATGAATAGTTGCTGGAGGCACAAACTCATGCAGCCTTCAAGTACATGGACAAACACTTGAATCGCCAAGGAGTGGAACACACGGCAAGTGCTGGTGAACGGGATTAGTACTGAAAGCCACTCGATGGTCAGCATGGCGGCAATGGTGAAGTAGGGTTGATGGGCTGAATGGCCTAATTCTGCTCCTTTAGTTCAGTTAACGGGTGTCAGGGGTTATGGGGAGAAGGCAGGGGAATGGGGTTAGGAGGGAGAGATAGATCAGCCGTGATTGAATGGCGGAGTAGACTTGAAGGGCCGAATGGCCTAATACTACTCCTATCCCATGTCCTTATGTAATGGGCCGAAGGGCCAGCTCTGTGCTGAACAAGTCGATGACACTGACTATGTATGCGAGTTTTATTCCAGGTTAGTTAAGTAACTGGGTTTAACGCTCCAGTTTCTGCAGGTATTGGACCTCAGGCCCGTGGCTTCAGCAGTGCTAGCCGTCCAGTGCTGGGATAATGTAGATAATGATTTAGGTTGTGAATAACAGCTGGCTCCTGCGCCCTTTCACTGATATGAGGACAGATTCATAATGAGTTTGTGCTGCTGTGTCTGAAGTGTGAAAATCTTAATGTGGTCATTTGAAGAGTGAATCCAGTCGAACAACCCTCTCTGCCCTTTGTATTTAATGAGCCATATTGTCCACAGATCACTCTTTATTGTTACAGCAGACATTAACACCCCGGCAGCCCGCCAACAGCCATTGCAAAACCCCGCAGTTCTCCTTTGTAACACTTTTAACAAGAGAGGACAGAGGAGCAGAGCCTGGCATCTCCGGAGAATAGGAATAGGTGACGTTCCGGGTCGAGACCCTTCTTCTTCAGACTCATTCGATGAGTAAACAGACTATTTTGGAGTCTGAAGGAAGGGTCTCGACCCGAAACGTCACCCGTTCCTTCTTCTCCAGAGATGCTGCCTGTCCCGCTGAGTTACTCCGGCATTTTGTGTCCATGGCTCCTGGTTTAGCCACCCTGCACCTGGGATGGGGAGGCCCCTCATTGAGACTGCAGATGCAGGAAGGGACTGCAGATGCTGAAGATAGACACATAATGCTGGAGTAGCTCAGCGGGTCAGGCGGAACCTCTGGAGAAAAGGAATAGGTGACGTTTCAGGTCGAGACCCTTCTTCAGACTCATTCAATAAGTGAACAGACTTCTTCAGAGACAGAAGAAGGGTCTCGACCCGAAACATCACCTGTTCCTTCTCTCAAGAGATGCTGCCTGACCTGCTGAGTTACTCCAGTACTTTCTGTCCGTCTTCAGGCCCTCCTTGTTCAGTTTACAGTTCAGTTTATTGTCATGTGTACCGAGGTACAGTGAAAAGCTTATGTTGCCTGCCAACCAGTCAGCGGAAAGACAATACATAATTACATTCGATCTATTTACAGTGTATAGATACATGATAAGGGAATAACGTTTAGTGAAACATAAAGCTAGTAAAGTCTGATCAAGGATAGTCCGAGGGTCATCATAGATGTAGATAGTAGTTGAGTACTGCTCTCTGGTTGTGGTGGGATGCTTCAGTTGCCTGATGGTTGCCTTGGGCAACACTAACGACAGCGAGCGTCCCGCATTAGTGAGTCAACGGGGCGGTGTGGTCCGTGACTGAGGCCGGGTGGTCTTGGTGGATCCCCCACACTTGGGTTGGATGGCCAGTGTATACGCTTGTCAGCTTCAGAGGGGAGGTGAGGTGAGATCAAGCTTGGTCAAAGCCCATTGGAGTTGGCTGTGGTTCGACGGAACCAGACTGTTGACCCTAAAGGGCCCGTCCCACGTGCATGCGAACTGCATGTGGCAAGCGTGACCACATCGGAAGCGGGGGTCGCGCAGAGGTCGAGTGATCCCCGTACAGGGCCGGTCCCACCAGCATGCGCGTGCATGCGGCGAGCGCGACCAAACCGGAAGCGGGGGCCGCGCGGAGGTCGAGTGAGTGACGTGAAGTTCGAGCGAAGTCCGCGGGAAGTTCGCGCGTGACGTACGGCGACAAGACGCTGCGTACGGCGTCAAGACGCTGCGCATGCCCGTCGAGGCGGTGCGTACGGCGTTGAGGTGGCTGCGGGCCGGCAGGCCGTTGCCGCGCGGAATTTTTGAACAAGGTCAGTTTTTCGAAGCCCCACGCGATGTCGGGACCAGCCCCGCAAACTCCATATGGCTCCGGCGATCGAAGTGGGACCGGCCCCGCGAGGCTGTACGGCTCAAGCGACCACGTTAGGTCGCGCTTGCCGAATGGAGTCGCATGCTCGTGGGACAGGCCCTTAACCCTAACCCTAATCCCACTCCAGAGACGTACAGAGTTTCTCTAAACTAAACTAAAAAAAACGTAGGCACCAGGACCCGGGTTTATGCTCCAAAGCGGTATTGAGGGAGCTGTCACTTCCAGTGCAAGATGTTACGTTGATGCCCATTTTTGTGCAAGACCCCCTGGGCCTATCTATCCAGCCCAGGGGACGATTATATTCTCAAAGAAGGGTCCCGACTCGAAACGTTGCCTGCCCATTCCCTCCACAGATGCCGCCTGACCTGCTGACTTCCTCCAATACTTTGCCTTGTGCCCGTGACATAACGTTGCACGTCTGAGAGCCGCAACGTTAATGCCCCTGTCCCACTTAGGAAACCTGAATGGAAACCTCTGGAGACTTTGTGCCCCACCCAAGGTTTCCGTGCGGTTCCCGGAGGTTCCCGGAGGTTTTTGTCAGTCTCCCTACCTGCTTCCACTACCTGCAACCTCCGGCAACCACCTGCAACCTCCGGGAACCGCACGGAAACCTTGGGTGGGGCGCAAAGTCTCCAGAGGTTTCCGTTCAGGTTTCCTAAGTGGGACAGGGGCATTACTCTTCCTTTCACCGCGGACGCTGCATGACGTGCTGCATGGAGCAACGACAGGGGAACGGCAACGCTCATCACCCTCCCACGGAGCAGTGGCTCAACGTTCCGCACTTCAGCGACCAAGCTTTCTGCACATAGGTTCCGTTAGACGATGCAGTGGCTTTGTATTGAACTGCCCATGAACAGCTCAAGGTGAGAACTTGCTGCTCTTCCATTAGATGTTAGTAACACATGAGTAAATGCTGAATGACAATTTATTTTACGCCATTAACATGAGCGCCTAATTGGATGTCCTACCCTGAGCAGCTCGTAGGTGAACAGTCCCCTGGTTACTGATTTCCACCTCCATAACACTCGGCACTCCATAGGCGGTGCAGCGGGTAGAGTTGCTGCCTTACAATGCCTGCGACCTGGGTTCGATCCTGACCACGGGTGCTGCCTGTACGGAGATTGCACGTTCTCCCTGTGACCGCGTGGGTTTTCTCTAGGTGCTCCGGTTCCCTCGTTTGCTTGTTAGTTGCCCTCTGTAAATTGCCCCCTAGTGCATAGAATGTGAAACTGGGATACCATAGAACTAGCGTACGGGTGATCGCTAGTCAGTGTAGACTTGGTGGGCCAAAGGGCCTGTTTCCACACTGTGTCTTTAAACTAAACTAAACTCTCTCTGCAATCACATCCAGTCCAATAAGGAGGAGGCCTGAGGAGTGTTTCACCCGACGCCGGAGTTCCATCTTCCCGGGAAGAGGGCCTGAAAGCATCGGACTGGCTACGGAGGCCACAAATAGGCCCCGACCTCGGGTGATCACAGAGGAAGAGGACTGAAACGTTCTGATGCTTTTCACCACAGTGGAGAATTTTGATTCTGTTGTGGGGGGAACGTTCAGGTTGAATTCTATAATGTGTTGTGTCATTTTTCTTTTTTTTTAATTTTTCTATGGATGTACGGAAACGTAATTATTTTTTCTATGTAAAGCACTTTGGTCTCAACGCGAGTTGACTTAAACGTGCTATATAAATTACATTTACTTACTTACTCATTCTCCAATATCTCTGGATTCATTCAATTCTGGTTTCTTGCTCAACCCCGAATTCAACTGTCGGTTATTATTTTGGCTTAGTTTACCCGTTTCCTTGTATAATCTGGCTTGTAGACATATTTTACAGCCTGACCATTATCAACAGAGACAGAGAAGCTCCATCTGACCTTACCTGCCTCAACTACCTCCTCCGGCAGCTTGTTCCACACACGTGAAAAGGTTATCCCTCAGGCTCCTACTAAATCTATCCCCACTCAGATTAAACCTGTGTCCCATGCTTCTGATTCCACTACTCTGGGTAAAACACTCTGTGCATTTACCCTTTCTATTCCTTTACGAGTTGAATTGAATTGAACGATTCAAGACATGGAAACATGGGCTATGGTCCACCAAGTCCACACTGACCATCGATCACCCGTTCGCACAAGTTCACAAGTTGTATGAGTAGAATCGGGCCATTCGGCCCATCGAGTCCACTCCGCCATTCAATCATGGCTGATCTCTGCCTCCTAATCCCATTTTCCTGCCTTCTCCCCATAACCCTTGACACCCGTTCTACTCAAGAGTTCTAATTCTATGTTATCCCACTTTGTCATCCACTCCCTACACACTAGGGGGCAATTTGCCCACCAAAATGCACGTCTTTGGGATGTTGGAGGAAACCGGAGCACCCGGAGGAAACCCGCACCGTCACAGGGAGAACGAGCAAACTCCACACAGACAGCACCCGAGGTCAGGATCGAACCCGGGTCTCTGGCACTGTGAGGCAGAGTCTGAAGGTCGGCCTATCCCTCTGGCCAATAGAGAGAGTGACTTAGAGTTAAATAACAACATGTACCTATTTAAGCAGAATGTGGGCGGCAAGGAAAAGATGCCTTAAAATACACAAGCCTCTCTTAGCTTTTGCAAAGATATAAAAAAAGGATTATTGTATTAATGTCAGCGACATTGTCCAGGTACTTCAATCATTATTATCACAAGATGGAACAGAGAAACACCATTATCATTCATCACCATCAATTACTCAGAACAATTTGGGTACAGTCAGTTCCTTTAAAGTCAATAACAAGAGTATCGACACCTTTCTGATTCACCAGGATATTGGTCACACACAAAACTTCCTTCATAGAAAAGTTTGCAAATGGGCGGGGGCATATTCGTTTACACGTGCCAACTTCACCAGAAACCAATCTCTTTCCAAACCTTCAGCCCGTCTGGCAATTGTTGAAAGGCCTGGATAGAGTGGATGCGGAAAGGATGTTTCCACTAGTGGGAGAGAGTCTAGGACCAGAGGACACAGCCTCAGAGTTAAAGGACGTCCCTTTAGGAAGAAGATGAGGAGGAATTTCTTTGGTCAGAAGGTGGCGAATCTGTGGAATTCATCGCCACAGACAGCTGCGGAGGCCAAGTCTGTGGATATTTTCAAGGCAGAGATAGATAGAGTTTTGATTAGTAAAGGGCAAGTCCCACTTAGACGATTTTTTAGGCGACTACAGGCGACTAGGCTGTTGCCACATGGTTGCCGCGGTGTCGCTTGTTTGGTCGTGAGTTGTCTCCTCCGTCGCCCAAAGAGTTGTAGCGTCTTTCGGGTCGCCACTGGATTTCTCCTTACAGGCAGCACCCGTGGCCAATGAGCGTAGCTTGACTTCTCCTGACGTAGGTGCTGGCGTAGTTGCCCCCAGGTAACGTAGGTTGTCGCCGGTGCTGACTTTGTTTTTTATTGTTGTTAAAGTAATGATTCAATTTCAAATTTTATGTCGTTGGGGGGGGTCCAGTCACCGGTTTTTCGGTGACCTACTACGACTATGACAGTCGCCTGAAAATAGCCTAAATAGGACAGGCCCTTTAGGGCGTCAGGGGTTATGTGGAGAAGGCAGGAGAATGGGGTTGAGAGGGAAAGATAGATCAGCCACGATTGAATGGTGGAGTAGACTTGATGGGCCAAATGGCCTAATTCTGCTCCTATCACTTATGAACTTGTGGACTTGTTTTGATTGAAAGAAAGCCACCAGAGGAAAAATAGAAATACTGGCATGAAGTAAGAACTACACACCTTACAACGAAAAGAAAACAAACTTGCTTTCCAAGACTAAGTCAAACTTCTGGTTCAATGTGTGAGCGTTCACTTTTGTCAAATCCTTTGGGCCAGTACTGTTTCAATTTGAACGGAAGATGAGAGAGAGGCTGAGAGATGCTGGCATGTTAACAGTGTAATCTAGCTCAGGTCGATACAGTCAATTAGAATGAGTCACAGAGTCATCCGGCACGGAAACAGGCCCTTCGGCCCCACTCGTCCATGCTGACCCGGGTACCCTAAACAAGCTGGTAGAGTTGCTGCCTCACGTCGCCAGATACCTGGGTTCGATCCTGACCTCAGGTGCTGTCTGTGCGGAGTTTGCACGTTCTCCCTGTGACTGCGTGGGAGTTCCGCTGCCCACGTTTGACTCGTATTCCCTTGAAACTTTCCTATCCATGTACCTGTCCAAATGTTTATAACATTTTGTTATTGTAACTCCCTCAACTATAGTCTCTGGCGGCTCGTTCCGTACACTCACAATCCTACGTGTGAAAATGTTGTCTCTCAGGTTCCTATTAAATCTGACCTCCTCACCTTTAATCTAGTCCCTATGGTTCTTGATTCCCCCTATTCCCCTCACGATTTTACACACCTCTATAAGACCACCCACCCCTCAGCCTCCGGTGATCTTAGGAATAAAGTTTTGTCCCGCCCAACCTTTCCCTCCAGTTCAGATCTTTGAGTCTTGGCAACCTCCTTGTGGATCTCTGCGCTCTTTCCAGCTTCATGGCATCTTTCCAACAGCAGGGTGATCAAAACTGAAGACAGTGCTCCAGGTGACGTGTATAACTTGACTTGAGGCTACATCTTGCAGCCTTAGCAATGGATTTCACTACTTCCCACCACTTAGACAGCCTGGCATCAGATGAAGTGTGGATGCTGGTGGAATGTGGAGGACACAGGGGCCTGTTTTCACACAGCCAACTACAGACCACGCACACACACACACACACACAATAATGACCCGGAGCAGTTTGCAAGTTCTCCCTGTGATCGCATAGGTCTGCTCCGGGTGCTCCGGTTTCCTCCCATGTCCCAAAGACGTGCGGGTTTGCAGAATAAAGGGGCTGTGCCTCTGCGGCGACCTAATCCGCGAGTTCAGACGAGTTTGCCCTCGACACATACTCACAGCATGGTCGACACGAGGTCCTAGGAGGTCTTTGTAACTCTCCTTCATGCTCGAGAGTGGTCCCCGCGTACTCGAGGACTCAGCTAGGTCGCGGCGTATTTTGTCAACGCTGAAAAATGCCCGCAAGTCAAAAAGGGTCGCCATGGAAAAAATCAATTTTTTTTTTACTCGTAGGTTTAGTCGAAGTAGGTCGTAGGTAGTCGAGGGTAGTCGAAGGTGGTCGTAGATAGTCTTCATCATAGTCGAAGGGAGGTCGAAGGGAGGTCGAAGGAGATCGACGGAGGTCGTCTTCACTCTCCACTATTCGGTGTCCAATTTTCCCGAAGCTAGTCATAGCTAGTCGAAGCTGGTCTTCAACATAGTCGAAGGAGGTCTTCAACATGACATTTTTTCAGACTCTCCTAAACTCTTCTAAACTGGCCATTTAGGTCGCTGCAGTGGGACAGCCCCTTAATTGGCCCTCTGTAAATCGCCCCTTGAGTGTGGGAAATGGATGCGAAAGTGGGTTAACGTAGAACAAGAGTGAACGGGTGATCGATGGTCAATGTGGACTCGTGGGTCGAAGGGCCTGTCTCAATGCAGCATTGCAGCACACCAGTTCCAGAGACAATGTCCAATGTCCGCAACGGGGTAGCGGTGAATCGGGCAATACCCTCACTTATGGAAGGACCGGTCAGACGCCTGATAACAGATGGGAAGAAGCTCTTCCTGAGTCTGGTGGTGCGCGCTTTTAAGCTTATGTACCTTCTGCTGGATGGGAACAGGGAGAAGAAGGAATGAATTCCAAATGGTGGGACAAGTCTTTGATTATGTTGACTGCTTTTCCGAAATGGCCTGAAGCGTAGATGGAGTCAATTGTGGGGAGAGTGGACAGTATGTTGTACTGGGCTGCATCGACAACTCTCTGCTCTGTCTTGTGGCCTTGAGCAGGTCCTTGCTCAGGTGGGATGGTGAGGAGAAGTATCGGGAGGTGCATCATACCAGCTGCTCACTGCTCATGCTGACCCTCACTGTCATCACTCCTCCCCAATGTTTGATTAAGTTGACCCCATTAGCTTAGCTCGTACATCCAGACTTAAGAAGAGCTTCTTCCCCACTGCTGTCTGACTATGGAACCAATCACCTCTTCCCAGAGGTTCTGGCAAGTAATCTCACTCTTCATCTATCTAATTTGTTTATTCCTTTATTGTACCTTCATATTCTGCTGCACTTAGTTTAGTTTGGTTTCGGGATACAGTGTGGATAAAAGGCCCTCCTGCCCACCGAGTCCGTGCCGACCAGCGATCCCCGCACATTAACACCATCTTACACTAAGGAAAATTTACATTTATACCAAGCCAATTAACCTTCAAACCTGCACGTCTTTGGAGTGTGGGAGGAAACCAAAGTTCTCGGAGAAAACTTTGTATTATTAACGTGTCATTTTAGGGTCAATCATTCAAGGGATGGGAACAAGTTTAGGCAATGTTGAGATTGGGGTGTGGTAAAGAGGGACACTGGATCATCTCGTCAACTTGTCAGCTGGATCCCAGGAGCAACGGGTGCACAAAGAACCCCATCCTCAGCTCTCGTTTCATCACCGACCCCATTGTAAAGAACTATATATTTGGCCTTGGTTCCCCAGCACATTGAACACATGGAACATAGAACAGCACAGTGCAGGAACAGGCCCTTCGGCCCACAATGTCTGTGCCGAACATGATGCCAAGACCAACTCTCCCATCTGTCTGCATGTTAGGACTGACATGAGGAATTTTTTAGGAGTGAGATGAGAAAAAACTTTTTTTAGGAGTGAGATGAGAGTTTCACCCAGAGAGTTGTGAATCTGTGGAATTCTCTGCCACAGAAGGCAGTGGAGGTTAATTCACTGGATGTTTTCAGGAGAGAGTTGAAATTACCTCTTAGGGTGAACGGAATCAAGGGGTATGGGGAGAAAGCAGGAACGGGGTACTGATTTTAGATGATCAACCATGATCATATTGAATGGCGGAGCTGGCTCGAAGGGCCGAATGGCCTACTCCTGCTCCTTTTTTTCTACGTTTCTATGATCCATATCCCTCTATTCCCTGCACATCCAGGAGCCTAATCCAAAAGTCTCTCAAACGCCTCTATTGCATCTGCCTGTGCCAGTTCAGAAGTCAGTGGATGTTGAATCCAACACTGCTGTGTGTTTCTCATCAAAGTTGATTAAAAAAATAAATAAAATTGCTGCGTCCTGGAAATTGCGTGGAGGAAGAAATAAACAAACAGGCCGTCGCTCACGGGCGTGAGGCTCATTGAAGCAACGGGCTGTCAATAAAATAAAAAAAATACCACTCCTTGCCATTATTAATTGCCGAGTTCAGAAAGGTTCTTTTAGTATTCGGAGTGCTAAATACATAAAAGCGACAGAATTGTCCAAGATAGGGAAGCAGGCAGGAAACGATAATGGATGTTCGAGCACTTTAACCCTCTGAGTAATGAAAGCATTCCAGCACTAAGCTGCTAAATATGACAAGGTTAGCACTTTTAGCTTTATTGATAGGCTGCCATTAATAAAACAAGGCTCCAGAGTGTTCCTGTGAATATTTGCTTCCTCCTTCATAATATGCATGATGATGATGTTACACGGGACAAATTTCCACATTATTGAGGGCCTGGATGCAAAGAGTAATATAGATTTTATACCCAAAGGGTTAAAAGATTTATTAAGGATCAGTTTTCAAATATTACTTTTCAACTCCCGGGCTCGCAGTGCTTCCGAGCGTACCACAATTACAACTTTTAAAACAGGCTCGATCGCCAGTCTGTGCTCCCCTGCTACCCAGTCTAAATTCTACCTTGGGAACGGCAGCTTTAAATATTGCCCCTTCCTCGGGTCCCAGATATGCCAAGCATGTCAAGGTGATTCAAAGGCGTTCCCATTTAAACAAAGGTACCTGCAGTGTAGGAAGGAACTGCAGATGCTGGTTTAAACTGGAGATAAGACACAAAAAGCTGGAGTAACTCAGCGGGTCAGGCAGCATCACTGGGTGACGAGGGGCGGTGGATGCCGGTTCTCTGGATGCTTTCAAGAGTGAGCTAGATAGGGCTCTTAAAGATAGTGGAGTCAGGGGATATGGGGAGAAGGCAGGAATGGGGTACTGATTGGGGATGATCAGCCATGATCACATTGAATGGTGGTGCTGGCTCGAAGGGCTGAATGGCCTACTCCTGCACCTATTGTCTATTGTCTATTGACATTTCGGGTCTGAAGAAGGGTCTCGACCCGAAACGTCACCTATTCCTTTTCTGCAGAGATGATGCCCAACCCGTTAAGGTACCTGTAGTGCCGGGGTAGGGATGGTGGTGGAAACTCAGCTGTGGTAACACAATCACTGCTGCCAGACCCGCTGACTTACTCCAGCACTTTGTGTCCTTTTTATCGTAAACCAGCATCTGCAGGTCTTTGTTTCTACAATTTCACTGCTCTCTGTTCCCTTGCTATGCAGTGTGTTCCACACAGACCTCAGTCGTACCAACTTGCAATCAAGGACCAGTCTCATCCCGGCCACTCCCTCTTCTCCCCTCTCCCATCAGGCAAGCGGTACAGAAGTGTGAAAACGCACACCTCCAGCTTCAGGGACAGGTTTCTTCCCAGCTGTTATCAGGCAACTGAACCATCCTACCACAACTAGGGAGCGATCCTGAGCTACCATCTACCTCACTGGAGACTCTTGGACTATCTTTAAGCGGATGTTACTGGACCTGTGTTAAACATTATTCCCTTATCATGTGTCTGGACACTGTGGATGACTCGATTATAATCTTGTATTGTCTTTCCACTGACTGGTTGGCACGTAACAAAAGCTTTTCACTGTACCTCGATACACGTGACAATAAACCAAACTAAACTAAACAAGACTAGACAAGACTAAACTAAACTAAATCTCCACAGCCTGCTGTGGTTCAACTCAAACCCATTCACAGCTTTAAAATTAAGATCGTAGTTTACCGTTTTGTTACGAGTCTTTTGTTGCTCATCAACACGATGGTCTCAACATTCCAATGACACATTAGCTCTGAGCTCCGAACAGCCTCCATCAACATCAACATAGATGGTTCTTCTCAGCTGAACCACCACCAACAACCCTTTCGTCTTGTGCTCAGCTCTCGATGTGGGCAGGGGTAGAGGGCTGTGGTCTGCACACATGGTCGGTGCCCACTGCATGTTGCCATTGGTGAGGATGTGTTCAACAATGGCTGTTGTGTTCGTGGATCTCCAGGCGTTTATATAGCGACCTGTCTTCCCCCAATACTAGTGTACTATCCTGTCTGAGGAAGGGTTTTGGCCCGAAACGTTGCCTATTTCCTTCGCTCCATAGATGCTGCTGCACCCGCTGAGTTTCTCCAGCATTTTTGTCTACCTTCGATTTTCCAGCATCTGCAGTTCCTTCTTAAATACAATCCAACATCATTCAGGGGCGGCACGGTGGTGCAGCAGCAGAGTTGTTGCCTTACAGGACCAGAGACCTGGTGATTAATCGACTTTTGTGAAGATTGTAAATTGTCCCTGGTGTATGTAGGATAGTGCTAGTTTCCCTCTCTCCTGACTTTCATTCACCTATTCCTTCTCTCCAGAGATGCTGCCGGTCACGCTGATTTACTCCAGCATTTTGTGTCTGTACAGGAAATAATCCCTTCTCTTTCCCAAAATAGCCCCAATTCCACTTAAGATAGTAGGTGGGATATTGCTCCAAGAATCAACCCGGTACTCTGACTGACTCTCGTCACCCTTCCAGTCTCCTGCCTCCAATTTAGCCATCTTTCCAGCCCTGCCTGTAAGCACAGCCCGCATTGAATTCCGGCTTAATTTTCATTAGCATTTGAGAAAAGAATGGGTCTGTGAAAATGGTGTGGGATCGAGAATCTTTATGGATTTGGTAGGGGGGGGGGGGGGGGGGGGGGGGGGAGTGAGCATTAGTTTTCAGCAAGTCATCCATAAAAATTTTAATCAACAACAGCTGTAGTCGGTGAATGGTCAATTAATCGTTCTCAGCTTTTATTAACACAAGTGTAAAGGTCATTTAGTCGAAGGAGAGGTGAAATAGGCAGTATCTTTCCCTCCCGCTCTCTTCTGAGCTATCAACTGAAATCATGTTGGATTCTAAATTTATAGTCTTTAGGAAGCCAGATTCTGGATTACTGAAAACATATACAGTCATTCAGACTCAAATGGCAAAGTCATTACACTGCGGCCCTCTTAAGGTCAGTCTTATCTGCACCAAGCTGAGTTTTATCTTGGTCCTTGATTAAAATTAGCCTGGTATTTACATGCTGCAATAGAACAACAAAAGTTCACACTTAGTTTGCCGCAGTGTTTTTATTCCCCTGGGGGTTTGGTAACGTTGCTAAACGAGCAATCTAGAGGCCTGAGCTAATTTAGTTTAGTTTAGCGACACAGGACGCCCACTTTGTACGCACCAACCATCGATCGGCACATTCGCACTAGTTTAGTTTAGAGATACGGTGAGGAAGCAGGCACGTCAGCCCACCGAATCCGCGCCGACAAGCGATCCCCGCACTCTAACACGATCCTACACATACAAGGGACAATTTACAATTTTACCAAGCCATTTAGCCAACAAACCTGCACGTCTTTGGAGTGTGGGAGGAAACCCGAGCTCCCGGAGAAAACCCACGCAGGTCACGGGGAGAATGTACAACCTCCGCACAAACAGTACTAGTAGTCAGGATCGAACCCGGGTCTCTGGAGCTGTAAGGCAGCACATCTACCGCTGAGCCACCGTGCCTCTGTTATCTCACTTTCGCATCCACTCCCTGCACCGTAGGGGGAATTTACAGAGGCCAATTAACTTACAAATTATTCGGAGAAGTGAAGGCACAAAATGCTGGAGTAACTCAGTGGGTCAGGCAGCATCCCTGGGGGACATGGATAGGTGACGTTTCTGGTCAGGATTCAGAGAAGTAAGTTCAGTTCCCACTATGACAGCTGTGGAATTTCAAACTGACCTGATTGACTAAATTTGTGATGATTAAAACGCTCCTGTTGACAGTAGTAACCATGAAAGGACCAGGTTATGATTCAAAACCCACCTTGTTTCATAATGACCTTCACAGAAGGAAATTATATCATTCATTTTCCAGTTTGGTTGGTGTGTGAGTCCACGTGTAAACAGAGAAGATTAGTTTAACCTGGCATCATGTGTAGGAAGGAACTGCAGATGCTTGTTTACACTGAAGATAGACACAAAATGCTGTAGTAACTCATCGGGACAGGCAGCATCCCTGGAGAGGAGGAATGGGTGACGTTTTGGGTCGAGACCCTTCTTCAGAGTTACTCCAACTTTCTGTGTCTCTCTTTGGTTTAAACCAGCATCTGCAGTTCCTTCAGACACATTTATTTAAATGACCTTCCCCAGCCTCTTGTGACTTTAGTTGTGGATTGCTGGAGATAGACACAAAAAGCTGGAGTAAGTCAGCAGGACAGGCAGCATCTCTGGAGGGAAGTCATGGGTGACGTTTCGAGGCCCTTTCTTCAGACTGTGGATTGCTGGTGCCGTTACTCAAATCGCTGCACTCCCCATCCCCCTGAGGGCAATGCCCCAGGAACACTGGAAGCTGGAAGGTTTGTCCGTTCACCTGGGGGAGGGGGAGTTAGTGATGAGCAGGTGAACCCCAAGTCAATATGAACAGCAAGCACTCGTTAGGCTGAGCAGACTACACAACAAGGCTCCCTCTGCTGGGTCTCCACAAAACAGACAGGGGTACAATCATCCTGGCAGCAGGTACAGATCATGCCGTGCGTGGTCTGGCGTGTGGGCATTGTCGGCCACTTCTGAGTATCCGCGCTACTGACACACCTCACAATAAACCCACTGCCACAGAATGACATCTGTAACCCAGTCATACTCCTCATGGCTCGATTGTAATCATGTACTGCCTTTCCGCTGACTGGTTAGCACGCGACAAAAGCTTTTCACTGTACCTCTGTACACGTGACAACAAACTAAACTGAACCAAACAGAAACTGCACATTTTGATTTAAGGGTTGTGTTCTTTAGCTCTGGGCTGGCTCCTATCTGGAGTCATTGGAACAATTCACCTTCTTATGGGTTTTAAGGCACAGAGGCGCAGCGGGTGGAGCCGCTGCCTCACAGCGCCAGAGACCCGGGTTCGATCCTGACCACGGGTGCTGTCCGTGTGGGGTTTGCACGTTATCCCCGTGATGGCGTGGGGTTTCCTCCGGGTGCTCCGGTTTCCTCCCACATCCCAAAGACGGGTGAGGGTTTGGCGGTTGTAGGCCTGATGTAAAATTGACCTCTAGTAGGTGGGGAATGGATGAGAGAATGGGAAAACCTAGAACGAGTGTGAACGGGTGATCGATGGTCAGCATGGACCCGGTGGGCCGAAGGGCCTGTTTCCATGCTGTATCTTTAAAACTAACAAAATAACGAAACTACCAGCTTTGGTACATTTCCCAGACGGTACCGAGACACTGTGCACCCCTTAATACACTGACATGCTGCAATAAAGACATGCATTCACCGGATTGTAATTCCTGCAGCAATCACTGCGACCATGCAGCGAAAGCACGAAACAGGCTGACTTGAGCAACGAGACCAGGGTTTTATAGAACTGCAGGGTATTTCACACAGCAGTGAAGAGTAATGGGTTTAGTGGGAAGCATTATAGGTAAATATCTTTGGAATCAATCACAAGTACATCAACACTGCGTTACCAGAAGAACGTTGATAAAGAACCCCTTCCATTTATGTGGCAGAAATATTGTGACTATTAAACTGTGGCTCTCCACTGAGACCCGTGTTCCTAACTACAGGATATGAAAGAGTAATGGTACATTTTAGGGGTTGCTGATGTGATTTTTTATATTCCTATCTTCCACCCACACCCCCACCCATCACCCACTTGAAAAAGTGTTGGTTTAACCAGTAAAGAATAAGCAGAAATCAGCGCACGCTGGTTCATTCTAATACACACCACAACTAGAGCTGATGTTAGTCTATTATAGAGCTCCAACAGACAGGAACTCACCTCCACAGTGAGGAGGTGTTTGGTGAACTCACTGTGGTGGATGTTAAATTTGTGTTGATTGTGTGTTTTTGCCATTTTTAAAAATTATATGTATGACTGCAGGGAAACAAAATTTCGTTCAGACCGAAAGGTCTGAATGACAATAAAACGAATCTAATCTAATCTAATCTAAGGAAGCACAAGAGACGGCAGATGCTGGAATTTAAGTTTACTTTTGAGATACAGTGAGGATACAGGCCCTTCGGCCCATTGAGTCCGCACCTACCAGCGATCCCCGTACAATAGCACTATCCCGCACACTAGCGACAATTTACAATTTTTTTTCTTCAAAGGCAATTAACCCACAAGCCTATACGTCTATGGAGTGCGGGAGGAAGCCGGAGCACCCGGAGAAAACCCACGCGGTCACAGGGAGAACGGGCAAACTCCGCACAGACAGCACCCGTAGTCAGGATCGAACCCGGGTCTCTGGCACTGTAAGGCAGCAACTCTACCGCTGCCCCACCGTGCTGCTCCTAATTGGGAATCTGGAGTAAAACAATGAGCTGCTGGAGGGACTCAGCAGGTCGGGCAGCGTCTGTGGAGGTAGAGGGATGGCCGGTGTTTTGGATCAGGGCTCTCCTTTGGGACTTAGTGGGAGAGGGCAGTTAGCCAGTGGGTGAGGCAGGAGTTAGCAACTGAGAGGTTTGTCCACACAGCTCCAGCCTCAGCCCCCTTATACTGGCTCTCAACCCCTTTCCACTACCAGTTTGAGTCAGGGATTGGACCCGAATCATCAACTATATTTTGACTCCACCGACGCTGCCCGACCCTCTGACTTCCTCTAGTAGCTTGATTTCTTATTGCTGTTGAAGCGAACACAGCCTCTTCGAGAGATAGAGCGTCACGGTGGCACAGCGGAAGAGTCGCTACCTCACAGCGCCAGTGACCCGGGTTCGATCCTGACTACGGGTGCTGTCTGTATGGAGTTTGTACGTTCGTCCCGTGACCTGTGTGAGTTTTCTCCAGGTGCTCTGGTTTCCTCCCACACTCCAAAGACATATAGGTTTGTTGGTTAATTGGCTTGGTATAAATGTAAATTGTCAATAGTGTGCGTAGGATGGTGTTAATGGTCGGCGTAGACTCGGTGAGCCGAAGGGCCTGTTTCCGCGCTATATCTCGAAACTAAACTAACCTAAACTAAACTAAAGATGACCAGGTCTCCTCTCACAACCCGAGAGGTAACAACAGACAAATGGCCAGCTCCCACTTACAACTGCCTGCCTCTGTGGTGAGGTGACCACACCGTGTCTTTGATTGAGTCTTGCTTCCAAGTAGAGTCATCCAGGGGTCTCATTGCCCCAGTGTCAGGGAGAAAGCTGTTACAAACCTCTGGAATGGCTAGTAACTGGTTTGCATTCAAAAGATAGACACAAAATGCCTGGAGTAACTCAGCGGGACAGGCAACATCTCTGGAGAGAAGGAATGGGTGACATTTCGGGTCGAGACCCTTCTTGAGTCTCAGTCTGAAGAAGGGTCTCGACCCGAAACGTCACCCATTCCTCCTCTCCAGAGATGTTGTCTGTCCCGCTGAGTTACTCCAGCATTTTGTGTCTATCTTCGGTATAAACCAGCATCTGCAGTTCCTTATTACACGGCTTGCATTCAAAGCCCGGCGTCACGTGTAACCAAGGTCTCGAGGACAAGTTGCTTTTATATCACATCCATTTTAGTTTTGTGACAAAATTTCTAATCAATGCCTGAATGATTAGCGATGTATCGATGACAGGGTTGACTCACAAGTACATGATTGTGTGCTCCTCATCTTTCTAACCGTACAAATTAGCTTCCAGGAAATGTTTCCCAAGAACATTCCTGGTCACCACGCCAATGGCGGGCTCTTCACTGAAGCCCAGTCACCCCCACCCTCTGTACTGTGGACAATCGAGGTGACCTGCTCAATGCTCCACCCCCTTTGACCTGGCCTTTGAGCATTCACCCACCACGTGCCCTCCTTGGTCAACCCACCTTCTCTCATCCTCCCCCCCCCCCCCCCTCCCCTCCTCCCACCAGCTCATCTCTACCACCTGGACAATATGTGCAGGAGAGAATGGCAGATGCTGGTTTAAATCAAAGGTCGACACAAAATGCTGGAGTAACTCAGTGGGACAGGCAGCATCTCTGGATATCCCATTCTCACCAGAGATGCTGCCTGTCCCGCTGAGTTACTCCAGCATTTTGTGTCTATCTAAGACCTGGAGTCTGGACTACCTTATTGGTGACCCTCGGACTATCCTTGATCGGACTTTGCTGGCTTTACCATGCACTAAACGTTATTCCCTTTATCATGTATCCATACACTGTGAAAGGCGTGACTGTAATCATGTATTATCTTTCCGCTGACTGATTTGCACGCAACAAAAGCTTTTCACGGTACCTCGCTACACGTGATAATAAACGAAACTGAAACTGTTCTGTTTGAGATTTCCAACAACTGATATGCTCGACTTCTCCCTGTTCCCTCTGCGTCCTTCATTCATCTCCCGCGCTATTTACACCTTCTCCAGACAGATTATCTGTGGTAGCCATTCCTCAATTCTACCAGCTTGTGTGTCACTGGGACAATCTTGTTCAGTCGAGTGATGCAGTGTGGAAACAGGCCCTTCGGCCCAACTTGCCCATGCCAACCAACATGTCCCACCTACACTAGTCCCACCAGCCTGGGTATCGCCCATATCCCTCTAAACCCGTCCTATCCATTTACCTGTCTAAATGTTTGGGATAGTCCCTGCCTCAACTACCTTCTCCGGCAGCTCGTTCCATAACTCACCGCCCCTTGTGTAAAAAAGTTACCCACAAGTTCTTATTAAATCTATCCCCCCCCGACCTTAAACCGCTGTACTCTGGTTCTTGATTCCCCTACTCTGGGCAAAAGACTCTGTGCGTCTGAAGAAGGGTCTCAACCCGAAACGTCACCTATTCCTTTGCTCCATAGATGCTGCCTCACCCGCTGAATTTATCTAGCATTTTTGTCTACCTTCAATTTTTCCAGCATCTGAAGTTCTTTCTTAAACTGTGCGCGTCTACCCGATCTTTTCCTCTTATGCTTTTGTACACCTCTATAGGATGAGGTACACTCCTCATCCTCCTGGACTACAAGGAATAAAGCCCTAGACTGCTTAACCTGATGCTGCCTGTCCCGCTGAGTTACTCCAGCATTTTGTGTCTATCTTCGGTGTAAACCAGCACCTGTATTGCCTTCCTCTTCACTCTCTCTATAGTTCAGTCTCTCGTGTCTTGACAACATCCTCGTAAATTCTCCCTGAACTTTTTCAAGTAAATAGAAACAAGGAACTGTAGAAGCTGGTTTACAATAAAGACACAAAGTGCTGGATTAACTCAACGAGTCAGGCGGCATATCTGGAGACCCATGGATTCATCCTACCCATGTTCTCCAGAGATGCTGCCTGATCTGCTGAGTTACACCAGCACTTGGTGTTGAATCTTGGTTTTCAATCTATCTCTGACACTCCCTCTCCACCCTTCCCCATCCCTGCAACTTAGAGCTTGCGTTCTCACACTTCTAGTTCTGAAGAAAGGTCATTTACTAGAGGAGTTATTTGTGCTTCTGAGTCCATGCAGCATTTGCTGCTTTATGTTCTATCTTTGACCAAGCCCTTGCTCCCCTTCCTGTTACTCGCTCCCTTTGACTGCTTCTAGCCCTCTCCTTGTGAACTGCTGACACGAGGAACCGCAGGTGCTGGGGTCTTGCGTAGAACGCAAAGCGCTGGAGTAACTCAGCGGGTCAGGCAGCATCTCTGGAGGACATGGCTAGGTGACGTTTCGGATTCGGGACCCTTCCTCAGACTGAGCTGTTGCTATGTTAAGGGAATTTCCCTGGGTCTCCCACAGTGGAAGGCACTCTTCCTCTGAAGTCAAAGGGACTTGGAAGTCAAAGTCAAGGATTTTGTACGTTCTCCCTGTGACCGTGTGGGTTTTTTCCGGGTGCTCCGGCTCTCTCCCACACTCCAAAGACATAGAGGTTTGTAGGTTAATTGTCTTCCGTTAATTGTGAATTGTCCGTAGTGTGAGTGGGATAGTGTTAGTCTTGGGGATTATTGCTGGTCGGCAAGGACCCGGTGGCCTGAACGGCTTGTTTCCATGCTGTATCTCTAAAGGCTAAAGTCAAGTCTAAAGTCAACTTGGTCAGCAGTGTGGGGCCACACACCATGAAACTAAGGTGGTCCTGAGCCCATTCTCCGAGCTGACCAGAGGATGTTTGTAGGTAAATTGCCTTCTGCAAAATTGCCACTGGATCGTCGGGAGTGGGTGCGAAACTGTGATAACATAGAACTAGTGTGAACCTTATCATGTATCTGTACACTGCGAATGGCTCGATTGTAATCACGCATTGTCTTTCCGCTGACTGGTTAGCACCGAAAAAACAAAAGCTTTTCATTGTACCCCGGTACAGATGACAATAAACTAAACTGAACTGAATTAAACGGGCAATCGATGGTCGGCACTGACTCGGTGGGCCGAAGGGCCTGTTTCCATGCTGTATCTCTAAATTGAAGTAAACTCAATTTCCATGAAGAATGCTTGCTCGCTCTTGCAGTTGCAAGGGTTATCCAAACAGCCCTTTGCGCTAAGGTTCTAGGATCATCCCCTCGCCCTTCCCCGAGGAGACCAGATTAGCCACACTAGAGCCCAGATCGCCAAGCAACAGCTTAAATGCTCCTGGAGATACTGCCCCGGCCTGTCGAGGTGGCACTGTACTGCTGTGGACGCCAGTGCCGGCAGCCCAGAAAAGGCCCTATTTCTGCGTTTGAGACAGCTCAACAAAGATGGCTGTTCATTTTCACCAGCAGCTGCCAATTTATCAGACCAAACTTAGTTAGATAAATACACAGAGCACAGAAGCAACAGCTGAGGAGAAACTCAAAGCCAGTTCAGGAGTAGCTTAAAACGTTCTTTTTTTCCCTCCTCTGTGCTGCAGCAGATTGACAAAAGGGATAGTGTCTCTTTAAAGAGAGACTTCTAACACCACATGGCGTGTGAGTCACTTGAAAATGGTATTAGAAAGAGAAGAGCGGTCCACCTGTCAAAGTCAGCAACTGGCTATTGAAATGCCACGCTAATTTTTGGAAAATTACGTCAGGCAACTGGAGAGCTGACACAGACTAATAAAAAAAAAATCTGCACCAAATGTTGATCGCTGTCTTTAATCCTGAAACAGCTCTCGTCGCAAATACAGAGCTTCTTTCGTTTGATATATCACTTTAAACATATTTTCTCTCTCCAGTAGTTACTCCACCATGTCTCTTTCCACCAGGGGACAAAATTGCTGTAAATGTATCCCACTTTCCCCCAAAAAACTGTTTATCAATCATTTAATTTTTTTTTACACACACACACTTAGGTTACAGACTTGGATTCCACTTTTCAGTGCGTTGTGAAGACAAATATGTTTTTAAAAGAACAGACATTTCACACCATTTCTAAACTTTCTATTTGGTTTCTTTGGAATTATGATTTCCTCCTAATCTATGAAAAAAAAAGGCTGTTTCTTTTCCAGAAGTATAAATCAGTTTTTCCAAAGTGTAACTGGAAGCCTCAGATTGACACATTTTATACAGTACCTCTGGATATTTCTGCTGCCTTGAAATTCGACCTTGGCTATTTTTACGCATTTGATTGGTATATTAACTCATCGATGCCCTACCCACAAATGGTGGATGGAATTACTCCACCACTTGATATATATTTTTTCAAACCATGTTCGGAAATTATCTCGAATGTCAGATGGCAACAGAGGAGATTAAAGAAATTTGCTGTTTCTTTATCAAAAGGCAAAACACACACAGGCAACAAAAAAAAAACCCCTCTCTCCGCCTCTTTGTCAGATTCCCTCTAAATGAGTTTGTGCCCGGCGCTGAATAACAAGCAGAAATGATCGGATGATGACAGGAATTCTTTGCGTGATGACACTCGGTTAACATGCCGGCTAGTGTCGGAAGGAACCGCAGATGCTGGAAGATCACACCGAGGATTAGGCACAAAATGCCGGGGTCACTCAACGGGTCGGGCAGCACCTCTGGAGGGAAGGAACGGGTCGTGTTTCGGGTCGAGACCCTTCCTCAGACCAAGAGTCAGGGCTGGGGAGTCAGGGAAACCTTCTGTCCTGCCCCCCCCCCCCCCCCCCCCCCCCCCCCTCAACTGTCAGAGTAAGGCCACGCGCAAATTGGGGGAACAGCACCTCAGTGTTTAAGAAGGAACTGCAGATGCTGGAAAATCGAAGGTAGACAAAAGTGCTGGAGAAACTCAGCGGGTGCAGCAGCGTCTATGGAGCCGAAACGTTGCCTATTTCCTTCGCTCCATAGATGCTGCTGCACCTGCTAGGTTTTTCCAGCATTTTTGTCTACCAATGGTAAATTAATGCTGTTCGATGAAGCTGCCCTTGTAAAATTCCTTTCAATTCCAAGTGCGAGCGTTTTGTGTCATTGAGGTTCAGTGAGCACATACGAGGAAATAACATGTAAGAGACACGTGGCCAGGTACATGGATAGAGTAGGTTTAGAGGGTTATGGCCAGGTGGGACTAGTTTAGATGGGGCATGTTGGTCGGCATGGACAAGTTGGGCCGAAGGGCCTGGTTCCACGCTGTATTACTCCATGACTCTAAATTCTCTTCTACCTGTTAATCCTGATTTAAGGACTGGTGACTCACTAAGTAAAGTGTTAGCTGCTGAACTGCATCAGCTGGGTGTGCAACATCACAGTGAGAGAACCACTATACAGCGGAAATCACAACAGCATTAGGGTCTCACTCAGGCCGGCCCACTCCGAGAATGGCTGGATGCTGAGGAGAACAGTACAGTCAGTTATATGTCGAAAATCAGAAGATGGTTCTTAGCTCCAGAGATGCTGCCTCACCCACTGAGTTACTCCAGCTAGTTGTGTCTATTTTGTGTAGAAAGACACTGCAGATGCTGGTTTATAAGGACTGTCAGGACTGTCAGGACTGTCTTATGAAGAAAGACTGGATAGACTTGGTTTATACTCTCTAGAATTTAGGAGATTGAGAGGGGATCTTATAGAAACTTACAAAATTCTTAAGGGGTTGGACAGGCTAGATGCAGGAAGATTGCTCCCGATGTTGGGGAAGTCCAGGACAAGGGGTCACAGCTTAAGGATAAGGGGGAAATCCTTTAAAACCGAGATGAGAAGAACTTTTTTCACACAGAGAGTGGTGAATCTCTGGAACTCCCTGCCACAGAGGGTAGTCGAGGCCAGTTCATTGGCTATATTTAAGAGGGAGTTAGATGTGGCCCTTGTGGCTCAGGGGATCAGAGGGTATGGAGAGAAGGCAGGTACGGGATACTGAGTTGGATGATCAGCCATGATCATATTGAATGGCGGTGCAGGCTCGAAGGGCCGAATGGCCTACTCCTGCACCTAATTTCTATGTTTCTATAACGAAGATAGAATCAAAGTTCTGGAGTAACTCAGTGGGTCAGGCAACATCTCCAGACAAAAAGGATTGACGTTTCTTCAGTCTGAGGAAGGGTCCCAGCTCGAAATGTCACCATTCTTTTTCTCCGGAGATGCTGCCTGATCTGCTGAGTTACTCCAGCACTTTGTGTCTATCTACAGTCAGTTATACGGTAGTTAAGATGCTAACACGAGATCAAGTTAACGATGTGAACTTATGATGCTGACACGAATGTAGGGGTTCCATGTTTGGGATTGCAGCACTGATACGTCAAATGGCAGGTGGATTGTAATGGCTGTGCTCATATTACAGTTGTACAAGACATTGGTGAGGCCACACTTGGAGTACTGTGTTCAGTTTTGCTCACCCTCCTACAGGAAGAATGTCATTAAGCTGGAAAAAGGACAGAGAAAATCTACGAGGATGTTGCCAAGACTCGAGGGGCCTGATCAATAGGGAGAGGTTGGGCAGGCTAGGACGGAAGGGCCTGTCCCACCATCACGACCTAATTCACGACCTTTTTTACTCGTGGACATTTTTCATCATGTCGAAAAAACGCCCCGACCTACTTGATGCCACGAGTACCTACGACTAGCATCACGACCTGCCTACGACCTACCTACGACCTCGTGACGACCATGCTGCGAGTATGAGTCAAAGGCAAACTCGGCAGAGGTCGTGAATTAGGTCGTGAAAGTGGGATAGGCCCATTAACCTTTGGAGTGCAGGAAGCTGTGAGGTGATTTTATAGAGGTGTGTAAAATCATGAGTAGACAGGCTGAATGCACAGTCTTTTACCCAGAGTAGGAGAATCAAGAGCCAGAGGACATAGGTTCAAGGTGAGAGGAGAGAGATTTAATAGGAACCTGAGGGGCAATGTTTTCACTCAGAGGGTGGTGCGTCTATGGGACGAGCTGCCAGAGGAGGTAGTTGAGGCAGGTACTATATATATCAGCATTTGAAAGATATTTTGGACTGGCACATAGATAGGAAAGGTTTAGAGGGATATGGGGAAAAATGTGGGGAAATGGGACTAGCTTAGATGGGGTGTGGACAGGTTGGGCCGAAGGGCCTGTTTCCGTGCTGTACGACTCCATGGCTCTCCTCCCTCCCTCGGTAACAAATGAAATCACCGCGCGTGTATGAAAATCTTGCCAGATAACTCACAGAAATGACCGATCTTCACCGCCATTTAAAGATTGCACAACACTAGCGGATGAGGGTGGACAAAAGTGCTGGAGAAACTCAGCGGGTGCAGCAGCATCTATGGAGCGAAGGAAATAGGCAACGTTTCAGGCCGAAACGTTGCCTATTTCCTTCACTCCGTAGATGCTGCTGCACCCGCTGAGTCTCTCCAGCATTTTTGTCTACCTTCGATTTTCCAGCATCTGCAGTTCCTTCTTAAACAAGTAATTTACCATTGTGGACTGATGAGTTTGCCCATGAGCAAATGGCTGCATTATACGATTTAACCCACAGTGGAGTGGGAGCGTCAAAATAAACCAGCGCTAGCATCTAAAAGACAGCCAGGGCTTTATCCTTAACCTCTAGAACATAGAACAGTACAGCATAAGAACAGGCCACAATGTCTGTGTGGAACATGATGCCAAGCCCATCTCTTATCTGCCTGCATATCATCCATTTCCCTCCATTCCCTGTACATTTATCCATATGTCCACCCAAAAGTTTCTTAAATGCCACTATCATTAAGGGCGGCACAGTGGTCAGTGCCTTACAGCGCCAGAGACCCGGGTTCGATCCTGACCATGGGTGCTGTCAGTACGGAGTTTGTACGTTCGCCCTGTGACCACGTGGGTTTTCTCTGGGTGCTCTAGTTTCCTCCCACACTCCAAATACGTAAGTTGGAAACTTGTCCCTTGCGTGTGTGAGGTTAGTGCACGTGGTGATCACTGGCTGGCATGGACTCGGTGGGCTGAAGGGCCTGCTTCCATGCTGTATTTCTAACGTCTAAAGACTAACATATCTGCCTCAACCACCAGCCCTGAATGAGTTGCTGGGTGGAACCATAATCTCGATACCTAGTTTCGATACAGAAACGTTGGCAGTCATTTAACAGCATAACCTTGATCCCTATTTAGTGCTGGAATCTTGAACTGTGGTTCGTGCTATAACCCCGATGTCTGGTTAGTGCTATAACCTTGACCTCTAGTAGCCCGATAGCCTTGATCTTGGGTTAGTTAAGCAACCTTACTCTCTGGCTAGAAACATAATCTTGACAATGTTCGTACAATAACATTGACCTCTAGTTATGGTCATAATTTCAACCTCCAGTTAAATTGATTACACTGACTTTTTAGTTTAGTTCAGTTTAGTTTAGAGATACAGCACAGAAACAGGCCCTTCGGCCCAACCGATTCCGTGCCGACCAGCGATCCCCGTACACTTGCACTATCTTACACGCGAGGGACAATTTACAATTTTCGTCGAAGTCAATTAACCTACAAACCTGCACGCCTTTGGAGCGTGGGAGGAAACCGGAGCACCCGGAGAAAACCCACACGGTCATGGGAGAACGTACAAACTCCGTACAGACAGCAGCTGTAGTCAGGATCGAACCCGGGTCTCTGGCGCTGTAAGGCAGAAACTCTACCACTGCAATTAGAGTATTGTGTTCAGTTCTGTGCCACCATGTTATAGGAAAGATGTTATTAAGTTGAAAGGGTTCAGAGAAGATTTACAAGGATGTTGCCAGGACTCGAGGGTCTGAGCTATAGGGAGAGGTTGAGCAGGCTCGGAGCATTCCCTGGAGCGCAGGAGGCTCAGGAGTTATCTTATAGAGGTGTACAAAATCAAGAAACGCACAGCGTCTCTTGCCCAGAGTAGGAGAATCGAGAACCAGAGGGCAGAGGTTTGTGAGCGGGGGATGTTTTTATTAGAATCTGAGGGTTAACTTTTTCACACAAAAAGTGGATGGAACGAGCTGCCGGAGGAGGTAGTTGAGGCAGGGACTATCGCAATGAATAAGAAACAATTAGACAGGTACATGGATAGAACATGGGAAGTTTAGATGTTTAGAGAAATATGGACCAAGCGCAGGCAAGTGGCTCTAGTGTAGATGGGACATGTTGGCCAGTGTGGGCAAGTTGGGCCGAAGGGCCTGTTTCCATGTTGTATCACTCTATGACTGTATACATGGAGTAGTGGAGAGTAGGCCACCTGGGGGATATTTACTGATACGACTTCAATCCCAGATCTAGCTTTATTTGAATCTTGTTTCTCAAGCATTTCGGAGTGAGTGCCCAAATATTTGAATAACTCCAGGCTGTGGACAAAGGCCTTTAATCAATGTGATAATAAGTTGCGTAATTGTCGGTGACCTTGGACAAACAAGAACCGTGACCTTGTGACCCCCATCCCCAAAGACTACAGGCAAGTGCCAAGCCAACCGGCAACAGGTTTTAAATGTGCTTCTCCTCGCCACAACCAACCCACTTCCAGCTTTCACCCACTTTTTAAAAATATAATCCGTTTTCAGGCTTGTGTATGTTTTTTATCATCTCTCTCTCTGTGCTAAAGAGCTGGTTTCCCTGAAGGTCAGGGCAGAACTCTCCGTATTTACTCAGCATGGCTGCACCTCCGTCGGAAACTTCAGCGCGATTGCAGGAAAATCATTTTGATACGAGGGGAGGAGAAAGTTGTCCTCCATGTCGGCAGCATGGAGGGATGGATGTGTGGGGACTGGGCCTGGTTCACAACACAATGCCACGGGACAGGGGCACAAAATTCAATCAAGTCCGACACAGGGGGGAATAGTTTGGAGAGCACACCATCCTGGTGGGAAGGACCAAAGTGTAACGCCACCTGATGGGGTCCTGTCAATATTCAATAGGCAATAGACAATAGGTGCAGGAGTAGGCTATTCGGCCCTTCAAGCCAGCACCGCCATTCAATGTGATCATGGCTGATCATCCCCAATCAGTACCCCGTGTTCCTGCCTTCTCCCCATATCCCCTGACTCCGCTATCTTTAAGAGCCCTATCTGGCTCTCTCTTGAAAGTATCCAGAGAACCGGCCTCCACCGCCCTCTGAGGCAGAGAATTCCACAGACTCACAAATCTATACAAAATTGGGGGACATTTTACAGCGGGCAGGAAGTTGGAAACAATATCCAGGATTCATTTCTCTAATTTTAAGTAACCCTTGCATCCCCTCTCGCTCCATCCCTACCCCACTCTAGTAGTCGTACTAGTTGCACTGTTCTTATCCCCTCGTCATCACCTCTTCCACAGCCAACAATGGACCATTGTGGGCTCCACCTTGATCATCGTCGCTGGCTTTGATTTGTTCATTTCATGCCTTTCATTCGTTTGTTCTTTGTGCCTTTTCATACCTCTCGTTTCCCTCTCTCCCGACTCTCAGATCTGAAGATGGGTCTCGACCCGAAACGTCACCTACTCCTTTGCTCCAGAGATGATGCCTTACCCGCTGAGTTACTCCACCCATTTTGTGCCTATCCAGGGTTCAAGGTTAACGTTGATTCCGAAGGAACCTTGTAGACTTGAAAATAATTTATCACTTTCTACGAAAAGCACCAAAGACGATGGTCAAAAGTTGCCAACAATTACAAATGTTACAGTGGAATAACTGAGGGAACCGACTCAGAATTTTGCAAAGGCCCCACTGGGATAAATAAGCCTGGATGTCGAGAGGATGCATCCACTAGTGGGAGAGTCTAGAACCAGAGATCATAACCTCAGAATTAAAGGATGTTCCTTTTGGAAGGAGATGAGGCCGAATTTATTTTGTCAGAGGGTGGTGAATCTGTGGAATTCATTGTGGAAGCCAAGTCAGTGGATATTTTTAAGGCAGAGATAGATAGATTCTTGATTAGTACAGGTGCCAGGGATTGTGGGGAAGGCAGGAGAATGGGGTTGAGAGGGAGGGATAGATCAGCCATGATTGAATGGCAGATTAGACTTGATGGGCCGAATGGCCGAATTCTGCTCCAATGACCTACGAACTAATGAAAGCAGTACGGGAACAAGGATGGCCAATGGTCGGAGGTACACAAAAATGCTGGAGAAACTCAGCGGGTGCAGCAGCATCTATGGAGCGAAGGAGATAGGCAATGTTTTAGGCCGAAACCCTTCAGTACCAGTAGGTGTGATTAGCAAAGTTAGCGCCACGACTTAAAGATTAAAAATTTAAATTGCTTTCAACCCCTGACTGAGGAGTAAATCTTGGTCGAGGCACCGATGCTCTCTGGTGAAATAGGCAGAGAAATCTGAGAGAAGGCAGGAGAATGGGGTTGTGAGGGAGAGATAGATCAGCCATGATTGAATGGTGGAGTGGACATTCTTTTAGGAAGGAGAATAGGAGAAATGTCTTTAGTCAGAGGGTGGTGAATCAGTGGAATTCTTTACCACAGAAGGCTGTGGAGGCCAAGTCAGTGGATATTTTTAAGGCAGAGACAGATAGATTCTTGATTAGTACGGGTGTCAGAGGTTATTGGGAGAAGGCAGGAGAATGGGGTGAAGAGGGAGAGATAGGTCAGCCATGATGGAATGGCGGAGTAGACTTAATGTGCCGAATGGCCTAATTCTACTCCCATCACTTAGTCCAAGTCCAAGTCCGAGTCAATTTGTCACATATGCATACGAGATGTGCAGTGAAGTGAAATGTGGCAAAAAAACTACAAAACAGAATGGAATAGAATCACAACCTTAGAGATGATGGGCCGAATGGCCTAATTTTGCTCCTATAACTTATGACCTTATTCAAGGTCGCACACACGCCTTCTGTGATCACGGCAGACCAGTCAGGAGGCAGTTTCACAGCAAAACAAAACCCCCTGCGTCATTTGCAGAGTAAACCACATTCTCGTTTGACTTTCACTTCAAAGTAAATCAGAAGTCGTAGGGAGGATACGGACCCCCAAAGGTGGGGTTAATTGCCCCCTGCCTTTTTGAAACAGTAGACCTGTTAGTAAACTGTAGCAGCCAAAGCTAAGTACACAAATTGTGCTCACCAAAGCAAATTTGTTTTCCAGGGGTGACCTGTTTAATCATCTCATTTTCTTGCGGCCGTTGATTCATTTGGTTACCAAGGCTACAGGGAACATTAAGGGGGTAGAATAATAAGCCAGCGCTATCAAACAGGTAATAAAAAAATTAACGCCATTTTCTCCTGGCCAAAGACAAGCTGGAAAATAAATCAGCAAAGCAACGCTGTAATTTAAGGATGAACTGGGTTACAGGAGCGAGGGGCATTGACGTCGGTCCGAGCAGCGATGCATTCACTGTGTGCCTTCTCTGCCCCACGTTTGTGTCAGCCGAGGGTTCATGGCTTGTGAGAGGGGAGCCTCTCGTGAAAGAGGCACCCAAAAAGCAAACTGGGGTAGGCTGTAGGCGTAGCCTGTAGTACGCTGTGGTGGTCTGAGTTAAGGATGATGGTGGCGAATGGGCTTTAAAAGCAATCACAAGATGGATTGTAGATGGTAGAGCTGCTGCCTCACAGCGCCAGAGACCCAGGTTCAATCCTGACCTCGGGTGCTGTCTGTGTGTGTGGAGTTTGCACGTTCTCCCTTTGACCATGTGGGTTTCCTCCGGGTGCTTCGGTTTCCTCCCACATCCCAAAGACGTGCAGATTTGTAGGTTAATTTGGATTCTGTAACTTTCCCCCTAGCGTGTGTGAAAGTGGGTTAACATGGAACTAGTGTGAACGTGTGATCGATGGGCTGAAGGGCCTGTAGCTCTAAACTAAACCACGCTGTATCCCAACACGAAACCAAAACACTAAACTAAACTACGAGGGAAAATGGAATAATGCTGCAAACTGCTGTGATCTAGAACACAGCGGCTGAGCAGATCGAAATGTAGTTTTCAAAAAGCACTAGGAAGGTCCTGGAATGAGACAATGTATGGGGAATGAGAGGCTGAATTGGTTGCTCATGGTTAAAAAAAAAAAAAACAATTACAATTAAAATTAAAATTACAAGTGCAGAGGAACAACGTCCAAGTCAAAATGCCGGACTCCTCGCGACAACAGGTATGAAGCTGAGGATGCAACAGTGGACTACATACTGCACACAGGCACAGGCCACGGAAGGGAGACGGGCAACCTTCCAGTGTAAGGTAAACTGCCGAAGATGTGAGAGCTGGTTGCCGGAAACAAATGTAAAACATGTTCTGGGACCTTATAAGGAGACAGTCCTTTTCTCGGTTGCTATAAATGGAGAAACTGTGAGAAACTAGCTGTTTGCTCCTTGTCCCTGCCCGCAGTCCACCGCTAGCCGTCTAACTCTGGGCCCGAACATTTCCACGGCAGCAGAATTAATCACCTGGTGTGGGAACAGGGGCTGGTGAGCTGCCGATCACATAGAAACATAGAAACATAGGTACAGGAGGACGCTATTCGGCCCTTCGAGCCAGCACCGCCATTCATTGTGATCATGGCTGATCGTCCCCAATCAATAACCCGTGCCTGCCTTCTCCCCATATCCCTTGATTCCACTAGCCCCTAGAGCTCTATCTAACTCTCTCTTAAATCCATCCAGTGATTTGGCCTCCACTGCCCTCTGTGGCAGGGTATTCCACAAATTCACAACACTCTGGGTGAAAAAGTTTTTTATCACCTAAGTCTTAAATGGCCTCCCCTTTATTCTAAGACTGTGGCCCCTGGTTCTGGATTCGCCCAACATTGGGAACATTTTTCCTGCATCTAGCTAGTCCAGTCCTTTTATAATTTTATATGTTTCTATAAGATCATCCTTCTAAACTCCAGTGAGTACAAGCCTAGCCTTTTCAATCACTAAACACTTCAGTTCAGATCAGTTTATTGTCATGTGTACTGAGGTAGTGTTGTGTGCTACCCACTCAGCAGATACACAATACTCGATTACAATCGAGTCATTAACACAGATACATGATAAGGGAATAGCGTTTAGTGCAAGGCAAAGCCAGTCAAGTCTGATCAAGGATAGTCTGAGGGTCACCAATGAGGTAGATAGTAGTTCAGCACTGCTCTCTGGTTGTGGTGGGATGATTCAGTTGCCTGATAACAGCTGGGAAGAATCTGTCCCTGAATCTGGAGGTGTGCGTGTGAGGTCCCTTTCCCTCCTGCAGCGATGCAAGAGCTGGAGACCACATTAGCTCCAGACCATGGATCCGAGTCCCAGGGACTGGCCAAAGAGGGTGGGAAGGAGTGGAGGAGGGGTGGGTGAGGGTGGGGAGGGGTGGGTGAGGGGTGGGGAGTGTGGGTGAGGGGTGGTGAGTGTGGGGGGGGGGGGGGGGAGCAGGGCGGAGACAACACCCGGTGATGTCCTCTACGCCTTTGTTTTTGGAAGTTGAGTCAAGGAGCGGGGAACAAAATTGTTTGCAATCTGTTGCTGGCGACATGTGCGAGCAGCTGTGTGGTGGATTTGCAAATTTACAGGCTGTAATTATTCTGAGAGCCATCCTGTGCCTGACCCAGCCGTACAGAATGTCACATTCAAACTGCCACCCCCATGAAATTTTGAAACAGCGGCGATATTTGCAGTAAATTACCAGGAGATAGCAGGACCGGCAGCTGAGTACAAGACACTGTCGACAGCCCTGCTCAAGCCCCACACACTACTGCTGTGTTCACACACCCCACTCTCGTTATAAAACATTCCCTGCTCTCTCACGCAACCCCCCCTCCCTCCCTCCTCCACCGCCTCCACCTCAAATAAAAGATATCTCTCGGATCTTGGCAAATACTCCATTAGCCACGTGGATGGATTTGGCTAAATCAACGTTGAAATCCTTACCCACGGTGTCTCACGTCCCATCGAACCTTGACAGCTGATCTGTTCACCAGCCTCCGATCCGTCTTTCTCTCAGTGACCGTGCGTGTAGGGGCCTGGGCAACATTCAGGCTCCAATCTTTAAGCGGGAAGTGGCATTCATACCTTGCAAGTGCCAGCGAATGTTATCCCCAGCCCCTTCCCCTCGACATGCAATGGTATTACCTAGATAGACTGGTTAGAATGGTAAGGCCTTGTGACTTGTAATGGTAAGAATGGTGGATGTGGGGAGGATGCTTCCAGTAGTGGGAGAGTCGAGGACCCTCGAGGATGGTGAATCTGTGGAAACGTTGCAATGGTGTCTGCCTCAACTACACCTCCGGCAGCTTATTCCATACACCCACTAGCCATACTGGTAAATCAACATCTCCACTTGCACTGGCACCTGTGGCTGACAGGATCATACTGTGTTGGGTTATTAGTGTCACTTGCCCTGAGGTACAGTGAAAAGCTTTTGTTTGCATGTTTTGCTTCTTAAATCAGATTGTACCGTCCAAGAATAGAATGACACCTATCACAGGTGGTGCCGAGAGAAAATACCTGAGTGCAGAGTATAGCTTTAAAGTGCAGCATGAAAGTTGCAGGGAAAAGTGCAGTGGCTGTAATGAAGGTAGGTTGGAAGATTGGAGCTATCCACTTACTTAATGGAGGAGCATTCAGTAGTGTGGTAACAGAGGGGCAGGAGGTGTTCCTGAGTCTGGTGGTGTGTGCCCTCGTTAGGTAGGTGCCTCCACTTACACTATCTTGCACTAATCCCATTTTGTCATCCCACCTTTCCTTCAACTCCTCATCTGATTCTACCACTCATCTCTACACCCTGGACTATCTATAATGGTCAATTAACCTTCCATGTATTAGGGACGTGTTAGGAAACCGGAGCACCCTCGAGAAACACATGCAGTTAAAGGGGGTAATTCCACTCATGGACTGCCTCACCACCATCCACCCGCACCAGGAGGCCATGGGTTGGAATTCCCACAGAAGAGATGAGAGAGGATTTCCTCATTCAATGGATGCGGATGTCACAGGCGGGCAAAGTCCATCCTCTTGTTGTTTATTTGCCAAAATCACACACTTCCCAATCTAACCCTCACCTCGTGAACTGCAGAGAATCAAGATGGCCGCTCATGGCCTTTAGAGATGGGCCTTGCCCATGGAACACAGATCGCTCTGGTCAACAATGGCCAGATTCCATGCATGAACACAAAGCTACTAGTCAGTGCTCCCACCTATTTATAGACCATACTTATAACTATGTAGTAGCAGTAGTAACAATTAGTCTGAAGAAGGGTCTCGACCCGAAACGTCACCCATTTCTTCTCTCCAGAGATGCTGCCGGTCCCGCTGAGTTACTCCAGCATTTTGTGTCTACCTTCAGTAGTAATTAATGTCCATCCCTAATTGCCCCAAGGCAGAGGAGGTAATGTCAACTCTGGAGGACCAGGAGTCACGTAGAGGTCAGATAGGGTAAGGACAGTAGATTCTCTTCCCTGAACTGGATGGATTTGTACAACAATCTGACGGCTTTATAGTTGAAGAGGGGAGAGTGTTTAATTGCCATATGCACTGGGACCAGATCCTTACCTATTGCAGCTTTACAGACACATTAAACAGCAATCAATATACGACGAACAATAATACTGTAATTATCAGCTTGACCTACAGTAGGTATCCAAGCCATAAAGCCTCTGTCCCACTTACGTGTCCTTGGCACGCAAATTACACAACCTCGTGGTCGCGTTGAGGCGCACGGGCATCGTATGGCCGCGTGGGGCCGGTCCCACTTAGAAGCGAGGAGGGGTATGTCGTTGTGCGCGACATCGCGTGGGGCTCCGAAATTTTTGTAGTGAACGAAATCTTTGCGCGCCAACCTGCATCCTCACTGCATCCTCTTGCTGATGGTGGCAGTGAGATGAGAGCGTGGCCAGGGTGGTGCGGGCATCTGATGATATTAGCTGCCTTCTTGTCACCCCAGTAGACACAAGGAACTGCAGATGCTGATGTACACCAAGAGACTCAAAGTGCTGAGGTAACTCAGGGAGTCAGGCAGCATCTCTGGAGAACATAGGTAGACAAAGTTTCAGGTCGGGACACTTCTTTGCTCGGGATTCTTCAGCAGTCAGCGTCTTTGGAGTGTGGGAGGAACCCAACGCACCCGGAGAAAACTCAACACGGTCACATGGAGAAGGAACAAACTCCGTACAGACAGCACCTGTAGTCAGCATCGAACCCGGGTCTCTGCCGCGCCACTGTGCTGCCCCGACGGTGTTTAAAAGAGAGGTTGATTTTTTTGAACCAGCAGTGAAAGGAGAGCACAAACTAGTCTGGGTGGCTGAGTGGCGCAGTTCTCAACGCCAGGGACCCAGGTTCGATCCTGACCTCGGGTGCTGCCTGTGTGGAGTTTGCATGTTCTCCCTGTGACCGCGTGGGTTTCCTCCGGGCGCTCCGGTTTCCTCCCACATCCCAAAGATATGCGGGTTGGTAGGTGAACTGGCCTCTGTAAATTGCCGCTAGTGTTAATAACATAGAACTAGTGTGAACGGGTGATCGATGGTCGGCGTGGACTGAGCGGGCCAAAGGGCACGTTTACATGCTGAACTAAATAGGGCACAAGGTTCGGGGGAAGATCAAATTGATGGGTGATTATTACTGCCGGTGTTCAAATATTTATTTAATTACCATTTCACCCGGTCTGGTTCACTCCATTTAGTTGGCAATATATGCGGGAAGCATTGCAGTTGTACGTGGGGCAGATAGCTGGAGTCATTGTAGCCTTAAATATCTGAAGCCAATTATGTTTATTGCATTGATTGTATAGTATCTGTGATTTTTATCAACTGCAGCAATTTCAGGCCCAACGCTGCTTTGATAATAAAACAAGCTTTCTATTCATACTTTGTTTGAAATTTGAGATTCCGGCTGTTATGGTAAAAATACGCATTCCAGCCTTTCAGTTGGTGTCTCCTCCTCTGTGGCCCAGTGATAAGGTATCAGTTTCCATTGTAATTTCAGGTGAGATGATAAACTATCGCCTGTTACTAGGAGACAATGAATACTTTATAAGTCAAAAGCCTTTTCAGCATTGAGCTACTTTTCCTTCAGCTGGTCCAATAATTGTGTTTACCGAGGTGAGGTTTAATTTATTTAGAACGCACATGGGCAGTGCCAGGGATGTCACAGTGCAGAATGAAGAGCAATGGGAATTAGAGTCAAACAGCATGGGAACAGGCCGTTCGGCCCAACTTGCCGATGCTGACAAAGACGCCCCAACTACACTAGTCCTACCTGCCCGCTTTAGCTTAGTTTTGTGATTCAGCACGGAAACAGGCCCTTCGGCCCACCGAGTCCGCGCCGACCAGCAATCCCTGCTACACTAACACCATCCTACACACGTTAGGGACAATTTACGATGTTACCAAGCCAATTAACCTGCAAACCTGTGCGTCTTTGGAGTGTGGGAGTAAACGGGAGCACCCGGCGTTGTAAGCTTTTCCTCCGGGCTGCCCAGTCGACCCATCCTCGTGGCCTACCAGTGGGCGTGGAGCGCCGTTTTCTGGCGGGGACCACCCAGCACCTCGGCTTCGGTGGCGGCGCAGCGCTGGAGCGCTATCGCGGAGCGGAGCGGGCGATGCCTTGCCTGGGTCGCCGCGCTGGATCGATGTGCTGGAGCTCCGGTGAGCTATGACCGCCGAGTTCAACACCTCCGGGCTGCGGGTCTACGGAGCGGAGCGGGCGGCGCCGACTTCAACATCGGGAGCCTGGGAGCTCCAACCCGGCCTTGTCGGCTTCGGAAGCCGCGGTCTCCGGTAAGGAAGCGGCCGTTCCAGGTGGCCCAGCTGCTGAGAGGACTCTCCCGACGCCGGGGCAACAGCACCCGGCCAGAATGGCCAGGAACATCGGGCCTCCATAGAGGCAATAGCGGAGGCCTCAATATGCCTGACTTTGGGAGAACTGGGGATGGGGACTGGACATTGTGCCTTCCCCCACAGTGGTAACCATTGTGGGGGGATGATTATTGTGTGTAAGTGATTATTTTAGTTTGTGTCCAAGATGGCTGTCGGATGGGAGAGTGGACGCTGGCGCGGTTTTGCTGCCGCTGCTCACTCTTCACATTGTGTTTTTGATTTGATTTTGTCTTTGGATTGAATTCTGTCTTTAATTTGTGTATTGGTGATGTCTTTATTATTTATTTGACTCCGATTATATGTTTTTTACTCTTGTTAATCTCTGTAAGGTGTCCTTGAGACTTTTGAAAGGCGCCCACAAATAAAATTAATTATTATTATTAAGTGCTGTAAGGCAGCAACTCGGCACGGTGGCGCAGCGGTGGAGCTAGCTGCCTCACAGCACTTACAGTGCCGGAGACCTGGGTTCAATCCCGACCATGCGTGCTGTCTGTACGGAGTTTGCACGTTCTCCCCGTGACCGCGTGGGTTTTCTCCGAGATCTTCGGTTTCCTCACACACTCCAAAGACGTACAGGTTTGTAGGTTCATTGGCTTGGTGTATGTGTAAACAGTCCATGGTGTGTGTAGGATAGTGTTAATGTGCGGGGATCACTGGTCGACACAGACCCGGTGGGCCGAAGTGCTTGCTTCCGCGCAGTACCTCTAAACTAAACGAAACCTGGAGAAAATCCAGGCGTTCATGGGGAGAACGTACAAACTCCGTACAGACAGCACCCGTAGCCGAGATTGAACCGGGGTCTCTTGGCGCAGTGAGGTAGCAACTCTACTGCTGTTCCACCATCCTGCAAGATGGACCAGCCCCGGGAAGCAGCGGAAAAATTCGCCTTATTTAAAGAGGTTGGGAACGGCGCTAAAAGATGGCGACTGTGCGTTTGTGGGTTGCGCAGAAGGATCCCACTGTGCTCTGCATGCGAGACAATGAAGAACCACTGAACCACTGAACCATTGAGGCTTTCTCACCACCTTTCCGAAACTCTTAAACACAACACAACAGCAAGTTGACCATTTACCCCCAAATTAACCCTGCTATTTCCAACGTGCTGATCCTACCTACAAATGTGGGACAGTACAACCAGCAAAGCAAAAACTCATCAGCATCAGTATTTGATTCCCTCTGTAAGAAGTCTCAGTCATGGGTAATGTCTTGTACTGTGGCTGACTAGATCCCAGCCTCGAGTCGATATAACCAGCATAGTACTTCCATATAGGGAGCACTATTACAATAGCATTTTTGAACTGTTTGAACATTGTCAAAGTGAATAGTTCACAGGCATTTTTTGTTCAATATCACGAGCGCCCATATATCATTTTAACGACGGCTGCTGGGTTTTCAGCGGAGAAAATGTAGGATTAGATGTAAACACTTGGAAAGCGAGTGGGTCTCGAGGAAGCAAAGGCTCTAAACAGCCACAACTGGGGCTGTGTCTGGAGACGTCTCTGTGGAAGTCACTGCCAAAGGGTCTTCAGTAGGTCGAAGAGTTTAAACACTTACGAGGATGTAGCCAGGACTTGAGGGTCTGAGTTCTAGGGAGAGGTCGAGCAGGCTGGGACTCTATTCCCTGGAGCGCAGGAGGATGAGTGTATAAAATCATGAGAGGAATAGATTGGGTCGATGCACAGTCTCTTGCCCAGTGTAAGCGAATGGAGGACCAGAGGACATAGATTTAAGGTGAAGGGGAAAAGATTTAATAGGAATCTTAGGAGTAACATTTTCACACAGAGGGTGGTGGGTGTATGGAACAAGCTGCCAGAGGAGGTAGTTGAGTCAGGAACTATTGCAACATTTAAGAAACAGTTAGACAGGTACATGGATAGGACAGGTTTGGTGGGATATGGGTCAAACGCAGGCAGGTGGGACTAGCACAGCTGGGACATGTTGGCTGGTGTGGGCCAGTTGAGTTGAAGGGCCTGTTTCCACACTGTATCACTCTATGATTCTATGACTTAACCCCTTGTCTAATTGTGTCTAACTTGTCTCTTGACAGTGTTTCACATAATGGAGAATAACCTCATTAAATGATTGTCCCTGCATTACCTGTATAGTTGGAACCCAGCTATAGTGGTCAAACAGGTAACCTGGTTCATCCAATATAGTCCTTACAGTGCTTTCTAGTCCTATAGTGCTTGCAGCTGTATCGGACTTTGGTTGGGCTGTATTTGTAGATTTGGGTGCAGTTCTGGTCGCCCAATACAGGAAGGATTTCATTGTTCCGCTTCGGGCCACATGACAATAAAACACTCTTGACTCTTGTTGATGTGGAGGCTTTGGGGAGGGTGCAGAAGAGATTTACCAGAATGATGTCTGCATTGGTTACAGGGAGAGGTTGGACAGACTTGGACTGTTTTCTCTGGAATGCCAGAGGTGGGGGTGGATCTTTAGCAGGTTTTTTTACACGGAGGGTGGTGAGTGCGTGGAACTCGCTGCCGGGAGTGGTGATTGAAGCAGATATGTTTGTGGCATTTTTTTGTTTTTAGTTATACGGTGTGGAAGACCAGCGATCACCAGGATGTTAAGCCTGAGGGACAATTTTGTGGGGGCCAATTAACTTGGAAACCTGCACGTCTTTGAAATGTGGGATGCCCGCACACTAGCACTATCCGACACACACTTGGGGCAATTCACCATTTTACCCAGGCCAATTAACCTACCTGTAGGTCTTTGGAGTGTGGGAGGAAACCAGAACATCAGGAGAAACACACGCGGTCTGGCGCTGTAAGGCAGTAGCTCTACCGCTGCGCCACAGTGCGGCCACCTCTTCTGCCAGTCTGTGCCCTGGGACCACATCTCTGACCTCCATCCGTCTTTGGATGATATGGATGTGCGGGGAATGTTGGGATGTGGACCGTGTGCAGGCAGGGGAGATTAGTTTGGCAAACGGACAGGCAGGCAATGGAATGGCGGGATATGGTCAGTCAGTTACGGCCTTGGCATCATGTTTAGTACAGACATCGTGGGCCGAAGGGCCTGCCCTTGTGCCGTAGAACAATCTGAAGCCTGAGATCATCAATTGTTGGATCTCAAACTGTTAGTCCCACAGGTTGGGCAGAATAAGGGTTGAAAATGCTGGTCAGTGTGAGATGCAGGAGCTGTCTAACCACACTCTAAACTTCATTAAAGGAAATCTGATCAACTGTCAATGCAAGGCTTAGCGTGAACCTGCGATACTCCTGGTGGGAATATCAACTCCCTGAAATGTCTTGAGGGATGGTATGGATTCTACAGGTGCCACTGCTCTGTAGAGAGGTGGAAACATGAAGTTCAGGTCCCCATCATTCAGCAATGCGGTTTTTTTCTACAACCTGTGAACATAATTAATCCTTTGGGATCTGTGGGATATTTTAGCTTCCTAGAAACAAACATGTTTTTGACGAACCTTTTCCTTCTCCAGTCAGATGATTAAAAAAAATAAATATTTACATTTTTGTCCCTCCACTTTTTTCTTGCTCTCCAGGCCTAAGTCCCAATGGGCTTGAGGAAGGACTCGTTTCAAAACGAGATTTAAATAAGACACGTAGGCATTTCTCTCCCTGAAACATTGGGCATCTAAACACACACAACGCTGTCTCTTGCCTTGAAACCAGTTCAGTTTAGGCTAGTCTAGAGATACAGGGTACAAACAGGCCCTTCGGCCCACCAAATCCATGCTGACCAGCAATCCCCATACACTATCCTACACACTAGGGACAATTTACATTTTAACAAAGGAAGCTTAACCAACATCTTTGGAGTGTGGGAGTGTGGGAGTGTGGGAGTGTGGGAGTGTGGGAGTGTGGGAGTGTGGGAGTGTGGGAGTGTGGGAGTGTGGGAGTGTGGGGGTATGGGAGTGTGGGAGTGTGGGAGTGTGGGAGTGTGGGAGTGTGGGGGTGGGAGTGTGGTTGTATGGAGTGTGGAGAGTGTGAGAGTGTGAGAGTGTGGGAGTGTGGAGTGTGGGTAGTGTGGAGTGTGAGATGGGGAGTGTGAGAGTGTGGGAGTGTGGGAGTGTGGGAGTGTGGGAGTGTGGGAGTGTGGGAGTGTGAGAGTGTGGGAGTGTGGGAGTGTGAGAGTGTGGGAGTGTGGGAGTGTGGGAGTGTGGGAGTGTGGGAGTGTGGGAGTGTGGGAGTGTGAGAGTGTGGGAGTGTGAGAGTGTGGGAGTGTGGGAGTGTGGGAGTGTGGGTTTGTGGGGGTGTGGGAGTGTGGGAGTGTGAGAGTGTGGGAATCTCCCAGTATTTGATGATTAGACGTTCCCCCAACCTCCATTTCCCAAACTTGAATGAACATCACATTAACAACTGCAGGTGTCCCTGTTGCTTGCCAGGTTTTGTCTGGCTCCTCCAATCTTCATCCTCCCCCTTCCCTCTACTGAAGAAGTGTCCCAACCCAAAACGTCACCAATCCACGTTCTTCAGGGATGCTGCCTGACCCGTTGGGTTACTCCAGCAGTTTGTGTCTTTTTTTCTGACTAAACTAAAGTTTAACTGAAGGAGTGTTGGTATTGGGGTCCCCGTTCTAACCTGGTTGGGAAGAGGAACATCTTCAGGGCAGTATCGGCCATAATGTCTCAAAATGGGCAGGGAGGAAAGCACAATTTTCTTCCGGGAATTCCACGTGTCTGCACGTTTGTATGTTCAGGCAAGAAGACTGACATAAATTGCTGGAGTAACTCAGCGGGTCAGGCAGCAACTCTGGAGAAAAGAAATAGGTGACGTTTTGGGTCGAGACCCTTCTTCAGACTTCGTGTCTTGACCCGAAACGTCACCCTTTCCTTCTCTCCAGAGATTCTGCCTGACCCGCTGAGTTACTCCAGAATTTTGCGTCTAACTTCGGAGTAAACCAGCATCTGCAGTTCCTTCTTACAGATACAGGAGCTGAGTTAATTGGGTTGGTTTATTGAAGCATGCACTAAGCTACAGTGATAACATTTTCATGTTAAAAGGAACGATGCATGATAAAGGGAGTAACGTGAATAAGGTTTAGTGCAAGATAAAGTCCAGTAATGTCTGATCAAAGATCGTCTCCAATTAGGCAGATAGCAGCTCAGGCTTGCTGGTGTAAACCAGCATCTGCAGTTCCTCTCTACACTGTATCTTCAGGCAGTTAGGAGGTGGCCAACAATACTAATTTGAGTCCTGGCTATGGAGGATGGTGATGCTGTAAGCCCCTTCTCTACTGCGACTACCTGCTGCAGGATCGACACACTGGTGTTCAGGACCATGCAGTTAGAGCAGCTGGAGGAGCGGGTCACACACTCATCCCCGACACCAATGAAATCGTCCAATAGCCTTTTTATTGACTGAAAGATCCAAGACAGAAACAGGCCCTTCGGCCCACCGAGTCCAGGCTGACCATCGATCACCCGTTCACCCTAGTTCCACGTTACCCCACATTTGCAACCTCTCCCGACACTCAAGGGGCAATTTTCAGAGCTCAATTAACTTGCCAAACCCACGTGGTGACGGGGAGAACCTGCGAACCTCGGTTCGGAGATCTTTGGTTTCCTCCCACACTCCAAAGACATACAGGTCTGTGTAGGTTAATTGGAATGGTATAAATGCTTTAAAAAATGACCCTGGTGTGTGTAGGATAGTGTCAGGGTCGGAGTGGACCTGGTGGGCCAAAGGGCCTGTTTACTCGCTGTATCTCTAAACTAAAGGGTCCTAACCTGAAACATCACCTATCCATATTCGCCAGAGATGCTGTCTGACCCGCTGAGTTGCTACAGCACTTTTTGTGTCTATCTTTGGTATAAACCAGCATCTGCAGTTCCTTTTATTTGTGTCATTTCCACTTGTTTCAGCGACTGTAGAAAACTGGGAGAAACGAGAACCTTTTGCGATTATTCCGCTGAACATTTAAAAAACGCTACAGAACCGAACGACAAAGAGAGACAGGGACTGCAAGTGAGAAACACGTGGGGTGGGGGGGGGGGGGGAGAGAAATGTCAAACGTATTAGATATTATAAAACAAATCACCAAACAGACCATCAAGTGGCTGCAACTGTTCCGGCAAAAAAATGTAGCACCAACAGGTGTCCTTCAAAGAAGTATGTTAGTGCGGTCTTTGAGGGACATTATTTTCGCAGAAGCCTGCCAAAATCTGACACAGAATGCTTCTCCAAAAAGATTTCCAGGGTTCATTATGTGCAAACAAAATATGTAATGGAAAATTTGCACTAAAATCTGCAGCTGACTAATTGAATTACACATAGCTTGGGCAGGCTATTTTGGATCATTTCTCTATAAATAACATTATTACCAGTCTTTGTAATGCAATAATGCAGAAAGTTATCCTCTCATTAAATGGAATAAAATGAAATTAAATGCGATCCGTAAAGAATAATGGAAACTTCGGCTGAATTAAAAACGGAAAATCAGATGTCCGTTTTTGCAAGGAAAATACTGAGTGGAAATATCAAAGGTCAGCGAGAGAGGAGGTCGACTTATTTAATTCTACTTTAAAACTGAGTACAGGTGATATCTCGCTCGTTTCATTTACGGGGAGGTTTTCAATCTTCTACCCTATAGCAAGAAGAGAAACAAATGAGGCGAAGTGATGGGCTAGTTGGGGGGGGATGGGAAGGGGAGAGGGGGGTAGAGTGGAGAGGGATTCTGAGGATTGCTAGTCAGTTAGTTCAGCACCTAGACACTGTTACTAGGACAATCTCCGGCAGGTCAAACAGAGGAGAGCGTTCCCACCCACCCACCCCCCGGCCCTGGAATGTGTAGGAAGGAACTGCAGATGCTGGTTTAAACCGAAGATAGACACAAAAAGCTGAAGAAGGGTTTCGGCCCGAAAAGTTGCCTATTTCCTTCGCTCCATAGATGCTGCTGCACTCGATGAGTTTCTCCAGCACTTTTGTCTAACTTTGATTTTCCAGCATCTGCAGTTCCTTCTTAAACGCTGGAGTAACACAGCGGGACAGGCAGCATCACTGGAGAGAAGGAATGGGTGATGTTTCGGGTCGAGACCGAGGATGGGTCGAGGCCCGTAAACGCGAGTCTGAAGAAGGGTCTCGACCCGAAACGTCACCCATTCCTTCTCTTCAGAGAAGCTGCCTGTCCCGCTGAGTTACTCCAGCTTTTTGTGTCTGTCTCCGGCTCTGGAATGAACGGATGAAACAACGGCCTGCGATCACAATGAAGTGACTGAAATACACCACAGGTGTCTGCCTCAAACACTCAGCACCTTTATTTATTTGTTTAAAACTACCTCACGGGGAGGGGAGAGGAAAAACCTCCCTCGCACACTCAACCTTTAAGGGTGGGGGGGGGGGGGGGGGGGGGGGGGGGGGGGGGGGTGGGGGGGTGATGGAAGGAAGGTTAGCCAGCATCTGTGAATGTGGCCTGGCAGAGTTGTAATCAGCTTCAACAGGCCACAAGCTGCTGTGATTAGAGCTAATAGTTATTGTGTCATATGGCTCAAGATATGGATGCCGGTAATTTTTTAAGACAGGGCTGTTTCCTTTTATTAAAAAGGACAAAGCACACACCGCGACGTCATCGGAGGCTCAGCACGAGTGATTTTCTTCTGTGAAATATTCTGTTTAATTTGTTTCCAGCGAAGGTGCTTAGTTTAGTTTTGTTTCTCGTCACGTGTACCGAGGTACCGTGATAAGCTTTTTTTGTTGCGTGCTATCCTGTCAGTGGAAAGACTATATATAATTACAATCGGAGATAGAGGAAAAAATGCTGGCCGCATTTAGCAGAAGCGTCCATGTCGCAGGGGTGGGAACTGGAAGTATCCCGAGCTAATTCTGCTACCACCATCATCTATTGCGACAAGTGATGGGTTCCCACTGATTGACGCCGGAAGCTTGCGTCTTTTTCAGGACGGACGATGACAGCGAGGTCAACATTTGAAACATGGAAGATGGACACGAAAGAAGATGAAGAAGACAAAAATGCTGGAGAAACTCAGCGGGTGCAGCAGCATCTATGGAGCGAAGGAAATATTTTTGTCTACCTTCGATTTTCCAGCATCTGCAGTTCCTTCTTAAACATAATTACAATCGAGCCATCCACTGTGTACAGATGCAGGATAAAGGGGATAACGTTTAGTGCAAGATAAAGTCCAGTAAAGTCTGATTAAAGATAGTCTGCAATGACTGAGGTAGATGGTAGGTCGGGACCGCTCTCCAGTTGGTGATAGGATGGTTCAGTTGCCTGATAACAGCTGAGAAGAGACGGTCCCTGAATGTGGAGGTGTGCGTTTTTACACTTCTGCACCTCTTGCTCATGGGAGAGGGGGTAGTGACCGAGGTGGGACACATCCTTGATTATGCTGCTGGCCTTGCCGAGGCAGCATGGAGTCAATGGAAGGGAAGATAGACACAAAATGCTGGAGTAACTCAGCGGGACAGGCAGCGTCTCTGGATAGAAGGAATGGGTGACGTTTCGGGTCGAGACACTTTTTTTAGACCGAAAGTCAGGGGGAGAGGGAAACTAGAGACATGGAAAAGCAACAGAGAACATGTAAGGTGTGAAAAGGAGATGCTGATCAAGGAGATGTACAGTGGTCCATTGCTGGCGGAGGGGAAGGTGACAACGAGGCATACACACACAAAATTAATCAAGCTTGTCGGAGAGCCTGGGTGGGGGAGGGGCGGAGAGAGAGGTAACTTGAATTTTGAGCAATCAATATTCATACCACTGGGTTGTAAGCTGCCCGAGCGATATATGAGATGCTCATAAGATCATAAGAGATAGGAGCAGAATTAGGCCATTCGGCCCATCAGGTCTACTCCACCATTCAATCGTGGCTGATCTATCTCTCCCTCCTAACCCCATTCTCCTGCCTTCTCCCCATTACCCCTGACACCCATACTAATCAAATTCCCGTACAAATGCTGTTCCTCCAATTTGCGTCGGGCCTGAGTCTGACATGTTTGCTGCCTTTAGGCAATGCCTCATTCACCTGGATGGGACATGGTTTGCTTGAAGTAACCCTGAGAGGAGCGATATGTCACTGATAGACCACTGATGTACTATAAGGCTCGTCCAATCTGCTTTGTCAGTCAGCGAGATCACAGCTGATCCTCTGCCACCTGTGAACATACATGTGATGGAGTGACAGTCATGTTCAGGAAGACTCTCACTGTGCTACTGTGGGCCTGTGGTTCCATCCTTCCATCCTGCCTCCATTGATTCCCCACCCAATCCAATTTTACCCTCCTCCCAGCCATGACCCATTCTAACGTGACCCATTCTAACTCATTCCCTGCCTGGTCCTCAACATCAGAGCGTTTAGTTTAGTTTAGAGATGCAGTGCAGAAATAGGCCCTTCGGCCCATCGAGTCCATGCCGACCAACGATCCCCGCTCATTTACACTATCCTACGCACACTGGGGACAATTTACAACAAGACCAAGCCAATTAACCTACAAACCTGCATGTCTTTGGAGTGTGGGAGGGAACCGGAGCATCCGGAGAAAACCCACACGGTCACGGGGAAAACGTACAACGTCCATACAGACAGCGCCTGGTCAGGATCAAACCCGGGTCTCTGGCGCTGTAAGGTGGTGACACTACCTGCCACCCTGAAGAAAAGCACAGCTGAAGATCGATGTAGTTCAAACTATTTCCTTGCCATCTCCATGAATATAGTCACACAGCATGGAAACAGGCCCTTCGGCCCACCCGCCCATGCCGACCAAGATGCCCCATCTACACTAGTACGTTTTGCCCTTGTTTTGCACGTATCCCTCCAAGTTTTTTATTTCCAAATCAATCTAACTGCAAAGCAATTCTCCACAAAAAAACATTCCCTTTGTAAAAGTTGCTATTTCCCTGCCACTGCTTCTGAACCTATTCTGAATCAATAATGGTTGAATGGTTCCTTTATAATTACGTGTTCCAAGGTACAGTGAGATTCTTTATTTTTGCATTTAGATCAGTGAGATTATTGCAATACATAAGTCCCAGCCCCGGTTAAGCCCATGATGCCCATTAAGTCTATTTTGGAAGAGTCGCCAGGTTTTGGTGCCATTTCACAGTCCCAACTGCTAATGGCCATAAAGGCCTCTTGCAGCCATCGCCTACATCCGGCCATACCGCGACCCACACAAAGCACTTCTTCCAAATGGCTGAATCAAGATTGCTCCTGATTCCGCTCTCCTCATTCTTCCCTTCTCTCCAAACTCTCCGGCTGTATGAAAAGTAAACTAAATGCTCGTCCTCTCCTCTACATTTCCCACACTCAGTCCTGCTCTGCCTACATGCAATCTCCAAGGGTCATAGAGTCATAGTGTGGAAACAGGCCCTTCGGCTTAACTTGCCCACGCCGACCATCTGCACTAGTTCCACCTGCCTGGGTTTGGCCCATATCCCTCCAAATTTGTCCTATCCATGTGCCTGTATGTTCTTGTGGGACTGCCTAAACAGTACGGTGCCATCATCAATTAGACCAACAGACGACTCAGCGAATAAAATGCACTAATTATTTTCAGGGAACTTGAGAAAAACTGAAGCAAATATCACAGAAACATGTTTGGGTGGCCCAATAATGAGGTGCGCTAATCAAAATATCCAAATTTGATTTTCTTAAAACCCGCTAATCCAGGCATCATTGTGGTAAATCACCTCTGCACCCTTTCCAAAGCGTCCACATCCTTCCCGTAATGGGGGTGACCAGAACTGCTCGCTGTACTCCAAATGCGTCCTGACCAATGTCCTATACAGCTGCACCATGACTTCCTGACTGTTAAATTCAATGCCCTAACCAATGAAGGCAAGCATCCTATAATATACATAATCGGCGGTCACTTGACACTGTCCTCTCATGGAGGACGCCTGTGCGTGACTTTGTTTAACGGGGGAGACTGGTGCACAGGCAGCCACCACACGGTCCTTGACAGATCTGGGTCAGGATACGGTGGCATGGAGTCCAAGACGACCGGAAACCCCTTTCTGCTGCAGCCTCCATCCGCCTTCCCATCCGTTGTGATGCTCCACTACAGTCTTCTCCGTGGATTGTCACCTTGTCGTGGTGGAGAAGCTTGTGTGCACCTGAGATCCTGAGAGCGATGCCGTCTGGAGCTATGCTCCTGGTAGGGCCACCCATGGCGGTAAGGTCGAGGGGGAGGTCCCTGACAAAGAGCAATCCAACCAAGACCTCAACGGTGGAACAGGCGGAGGACGATGCCTGCAGTATATATAGACACAGAAGGCTGGAGTAACTCAGCAGGTCAGGCAGCATCTTTGGAGAGAAAGAATGGGTGACGTTTCGGGGGTCGGGACCCTTCTTCAGACTGGGTGATGTTTCGGGTCCCGACACGAAAAGTCACCCATCCTTTTCCCCCAAAGATGCTGCCTGACCCACTAATGTACTCCAGCATCTTGTGTCTATCTTTGGGATAAATCAACGTCTACACTTTCCACATTCCACACTATATGCTTTTTTTTTTACCACTGTCTACCCTCGTTGCCACTTGCAGGGAGTTGTGGACTTGGATCCCCTCTGTATCCACTTCTCCTGAAGGGGTCCCTCCACTGAGATGGCGAATGGGATTAGATGGGCCTGTTTAAACGCCAGGCCCCGCTCAGCCCCACTGGCGGTGCCGACGGTGTGCTGGAGCGGCTGACCCGCTAATTTCAGGTCAGTTTCATAAATCCACTAACCTGTGATGGCTGTGTGCTTAGCCCGGTGCAGTGGGAGCCATCAGCCTGCAGATTACAGCAATATAGGCTGAACCCAATATGCCCTCCCGCCACCTCCCAGAGGCGGCTCATTCTTCTCAGCTCTCAATGTGCCGCTGTGGAAATGATACTCAAGGCGCGATCCCAAGGTGTGTAAGAGGGCCCCTAACAACCCCCATTGCCCCCCCCCCCCCCCTCCCCACACCCCCCCCCCCCTCCCTCCCCCCAGCCTCCGAGTCCCAGAGACCACAACTGCTGGCGTCCTGGTTTAAATTGGCTTCACACTCAAGATAGACACAAAGTGCTGGTGATCGTAGCGGAGGTTGTTACCGATTTGTTCCAGCTTGGAGGCAGAGTGGTAGAACCGCTGCCTCACAGCGCCACAGATCCGGGTTCGATCCTGACCTCGGCTACCTGTCGGTGTGGGGTTTGCACTCTCTCTCCTTTGACCGCGAGGGTTTTCTCCGGGTGCTCCGGCCCCCCTCCCAACATCACCAACATCCCAAATATGTGCTGGTTTGTCGGTTATTTGCTTTCCGTTACACACGCACACACGCACGCGCACACGCACACGCACACGCACACGCACACGCACACGCACACTCACACTCACACTCACACTCACACTCACACTCACACTCACACTCACACTCACACTCACACTCACACACACACACACACACACACACACACACACACACACACACAATGCCCCTTTAGGATAGCGCTAGTGTACGGGTTTGTAAGTTAATAGGGTGACGTTTTGGGTCGGAAACCTTCTTCCTGAAGCGTCCCGACCCGAAAAGTCACCCAAGACCTAAGTTCTCCAGGGATACTGCCTGACCCGCTGAGTGACTCTAGCGCGTTGTGTCTATATCTTTGGTATAGACCATCATTTCTGTACTTCCACCCAGATCACACCTAGTTTAATTCAAACCATCCCACCCCCACGTGTTTCTCACCTGCACCAACTTTCACCCCAGCAATTGCCTCGGTGTTAAAACCTTCACTAAAAAGTGATATTCTGATAAAGGCTATATGTATGTAGTTTGTTTGTTATACTATTCTTATACAAATGTAAAGCACTTTGGCCAACGAGAGTTGTTTTTTAAATGTGCTATATAAATAAATGTGACCAGTGGCGGACTGGGTCTAAAAATATTGGTTGCCAGGAGGCAAAGGGGGCCCACCCACAACTACAATGCCATCATTTTTTAACAGGGGGCCACTTGCCATCACTTGCTATCACTTCATCAGGGGCCCACTTGCCATCGGGCAAGCTGACACCCTGGCCAGTCCGCAACTGAATATGACTTCACTTGACCTGATTAATCCCTCCGTGGGTTAATCCCCCCCCCCCCCCACCACCACCACCACCCCCTCTGGCTCTGAAGCCCCCTCGTGTATCTGTGGTCACCACTAGGTCACGGGGCGGGAACTAGTGCCTCCAAGCTGGGCACTCCACCGTGGGCGGTGAACAAACTCTGCAATATAAGATAGACACAAAATGCTGGAGTAACTCAGCGGGTCAGGCAGCATCTCTGGAGAGAAGGAATGTGTGACGTTTCTGGCCGAGACGCTTCTTCAGACTGATTAGACCCAAACCAGACTGAAGAAGGGTCTCGACCCCCAAACGTCACCCATTCCTTCTCTACGGAGATGCTGCCTGTCCCACTGAGTTACTCCAGCTTTTTTGTGTCTGCCTCCGGTTTAAACCAGCATCTGCAGTTCCTTCCCACAAACTCTGGAAGGTAGACAAAAATGCTGAGGAAACTGGAAATAGACAACGTTGCATATTTCCTTCGCTCCCATAGATGCTGCCGCACCCGCTGAATTTCTCCAGCATTTTTTGTCTACCTTCGATTTTCCAGCATCTGCAGTTCCTTCTTAAACTCTTACAAACTCTGGAATCTCCTCCCTGTACATCTCCGTCTCCTGGCCTCTTTTCTGCTTCATCCCCGTCGAGATCACGCTCATCTCCACCAATACGCCCACCCATCAGACCCTCCAAAACACCCTGCGAGGCTTTCAGTTTGGTTTGTGAAGGAACTGCAGATGCTGGCTTACATCGAAGATCGACACAAAATGCTGGAGTAACTCAGCGGGACAGGCAGCATCTCTGGAGAAAATAAAGAAGAGGTGACGACGTTTCAGGTTGAAACTGACCCCCAAGGGAAACTGATCCATCCCCTTTCTCCAGAGATGCTGCTGCCTGTCCCGCTCAGCTACACCAGCTTTTCCTGGCTGTCTTGGGAAGAGTTGGAACAAACTGAGCATGTGGCTGAACCGAATTCTTTGGAAATGTCCTAAAAGTTTTTTTTTAAATTTTTGAATTCCGTTCACCTGGTGGAGTTTGAAGCGCGATGGCGATTCGTGGCCTAGCAGAGAATGTCAGACATTGCCCTAGCCTTTAGGGAGTGTTAACTGAGTGGAACCAAGATGAGTGAATGTTAAACTTTGGACAAAGGCGTTGTATTTCCTATGTGGAATACAGAAAGAGAATGGGCCAGTGGTCTGAAGGCAGGTGAACACATGCACTGATGGATACACACACATTCATCCTTATAACGAGTGACACTGCACTACAGGGAGACCAGCTAGCAAGTGGTTCATCTCTCACACACAAAGGTCTTCTCTGTCACTTATTTCCCATAAAGTGATATTCTGAGAAAGGGTGAGGTCTCAGCAGCCCAAGAGTACAATGACTACAAAGTGTCCCGGGACCGAGAACAGTTGTTGAGAAAAGACAGCCGCATTGTGGTCCAGACAATGGCTCGAACTCACAAACAGAAAGTCCCATTGCGACGGCGTTCAAAAAAAACACCCTTCAGCGGTGGAATTCGCAGCCCCGCTAGGAAAGGACTTTGGTTTTTAAACTAGCATCTGCAGTCCCTTCCTGCACATTTCGTGTGATTCCTGATCGCTGTTCGTCTACCCAATTTTATTTTAAAAAACGGCAGTCACAGACACACACACACAGACACAGACACAGAAACAGACACACACACACACACACAGACACACGCACGCACACACACGCGCACGCACACACAGACACACACACACACACACACACACACACACACACACACACACACACACACACACACACACACACACACACACACACACACACACACACACACACACACACACACACACACACACCGGGAGATAATTGGCAGCCTGCAGTCAGGATAGGGTTAAATGTAACCCAGAATCAAAAGAAAACACAAAGTATTGCGGCCCGTGGAGAGATAAAAAAAAATAAGCTTTCTAAACCTCTTTGGTATAATTGGCTGGAAAGCAAGGACAGCATAAAATTTACAGGCAGCTGTTAATAGTGTAAAGGGGACAAAGTCACCTCGCTGGCTGATCCTCACACCGTGATGTGCCTGGCAGCCCTATCTGCAGAATAAATGTAAATTTGTAAATGATATACATGCCACTGAAGCAGTGCAAATCCAATAAAACCCTGCTTGTCAGGAGCCTAATTTAAACAACATTTGACAATAACATCTCATTTTGCGTCACCTTTCGCAGAGGACGGCCGGGAAGATAAACCTAAAACTGTGAGCCTTATCTCCATCAGATTGTCCATAAAGCGGCTGGTCAGGGGAATCGCTGCCGTGTGACATCCATGTAGGTCAGGCAGCTTTTGATAGAACTGTTCCAAATAAGCATGCCGCCTGTAACTAGATTAGATCAATAAGAACCCCCCACACTTCTCTCTCTCTCTCTCTCTCCCTCTCCCTCCTCCCTCTTTATGTATCTGTCTTTGAACAAGCGGGAAGAATACAAACTTAAAGGACACACAGTGTTTAAGAAGGAACTGCAGATGCTGGAAAATCGAAGGTACACAAAAATGCTGGAGAAACTCAGCGGGTGCAGCAGCATCTATGGAGCGAAGGAAATAGGCAACGTTTCGGGCCGGGTCTGAAGAAGGGCTTCGGCCCGAAACGTTGCCTATTTCCTTCGCTCCATAGATGCTACTGCACCCGCTGAGTTTCTCCATCAATTTTGTGTATCTTAAAGGACACACGCACAAGCGAGAGCAAAATCCACAATCTTTCCTTATGGTGAGCGGTTTCATGCTTGTGCACCACCCCCCACCACCTCTCTCTCCCTCCCAGAGGAGAGGCAAGTTATTTACTTAACTCTTACTGGGGGCCAAAGAGTCAGGGAACAACCGTCCCTGGCAAAAGCCAACAAGCCCTGTTGCAGAATGTTGAAAATGATACTTATCGATAGGAACTCAAGCTCAGAATTGATTCCACGCGGTCCACGCACCCTTCCTCATCACCCCCCCCCCCCCCCCCCCCCTTCCCCTCCACTGTTTTCACAGCTGAAGAAAAAATATATAATAGAGGTACGGCGAAATAAAGAATGTTTGCTTCAATTCATCTAAGCGGCATGACAATACGTTTCTGTTGCTAGGGTAACATGATAACAGTGCTTTGGGCCTGTTGCACAACAATCAATTAAATTAATGCTTTTGTGCTGATGTTTACTGTTCTATTTAGGCCACTGAAAAGTCTGTTTCTTTTTTTTTTGACTTCTTAGTGTTTTGTGAAATGAATCCGTGGTTACAAAGACGTCGCTTTAAAACAAACCCAGTTGGATGGAGAACTCCATACACGCCAATGCCACTTTGATTTGGAAACCGAGGGGAAACATTGTGGACGGAATTTGTTCGACTACACTTTTAAGTCTTCTGGAGGACGTTCTGGTTTTCAGCAGGTGTGATTAGCTGCTGGACTAAGTCCATTCCGGAGACCACAAACTTTCCCCCACATCTCTGTGGCGCGCACACGTGTAAAGAAAGAACCCTGCACTTGGAATTAAACTATATTTTAGTTTTATATCAAGCAGATATAAAAATAAAATAAAACTAATATTAATTAAAGGGACACACACAAGCCAGGACAAAATTCACAAACTTTCCTTAAGGTGAGCACGCAACGAAAGCTTTTCTCTGTACCTCAGACTGCACTAAACAAAACATGTCTTCAGCTCAAATATGGACACAAAGTGCCGGAGTAACTGCGGGTCAGGCAGGCAGCATCTCTGGAACCAAATGATAGGTGACTTTTCGGGTCACCTTCTCCTGAAACGTCATCCATCCTTTTTTTCCAGAGGTGCTGCCTGACCCGCCGAGTTACTCCAGCACTTTGCATCTTTTTTTTTGTATAAACCAGCAGCACCTGCAGTTCTTTGTTCCTATTTCTTATCTCCCTAAACTCATCAAGTTGTTTCCAGATTGTTCCAGATTGGCGGCGTTGGGGCTCAGCGTCAGAGACCCGGGTTCGATCCTGACCTCGGGTGCTGTCTGTGCGGAGTTTGCACGTTCTCCCTGTGACCGCGTAAGGTTTCTCCGGCTGATCCAGGTTTCCTCCCACATCCCAAAGAGATTCAGGTTTGTAGTTTATTCGGCTTCTGTAAAAAAAAAATGGCCCTGTGTGTGTGGGGTAGTACGGGGTTGTCGGCCTCTGTGAATTGCTTTAATGTGTAGGAAGTGGTGAGAAAATGGGATAACATAGAACTAGGATGATCGATAATTGGACTCGGTGGGCCGAAGAACCTGTTGCCTTGCTGTATCTCTAAACCAAATGAAAACCTCCAGTGATATGAATTGAAAGATACACTTCGGCCTGGATAGTTGAGGTGGGTTGAGAGAGACAGGGGGGAGCAGAAAACAAACCGGTTCGATGAATTGCCAGTTTTGACCGGGGCAGGGTAGGTAAAGCAGGTATCCCATTACCACAGTAAGCTTCATCTGGTGACCGGCACCGGATTATATTACATTTTAATGCGATTCCATTCTCTAAAGATCGTTTAGTTTAGAGATACAGCGCAAACAAAGGCCCTTCGGCCCACCGTATCCGCCCCGCCCAGCGACCCCCAATTTATATTTATACCGAAGCCAATTAACCTACAAACCTGCACGTCTTTGGAGTGTGGGAGGAAACCGAAGATCTCGGAGAAAACCCACGCAGGTCACGGGGAGAACGTGCAAACTCCGTACAGACAGCACCTGTATTCAGGATCGAACCCGGGTCTGTAGCGCTGTAAGGCGGCAACTCTACCGCTGCGCCTCTTTTCCACGTTCACACATGAAGATCAATTATTTTCCAGGCAACATGTGGGACTCAATAGATTGGTTAAAAACTCGGAGGAAGGAGGACAGGAGGGGCTGGGCTGGGGAGAAATAAGGTCTTCGGTGTTAAACTCCAGTCTTTGCCACCAATGATGAAAGTTTGAGAAAGCAACGACTGCCTCCGTGGAATCTCTCACGCACCGATTGTTGATGCAAGTGTATGCTCAGTCTATGGTAAAATCGTGCAACTGCAGACAAAATGTGTAGGGGGGAGCTGCAGATGCTGGTTTATACCGAAGATAGACACTGTGTCAAACGACGGCAGGTGGGACTGGTGTAGATGGGACATGTTGGTCGCTGCGGGCAAGAGGGACCGAAGGGCCAGTTTCCACGTTGTATGACCCCACAGCTGGAGAAACTCAGACCCGAAACGTCACCCATCCTTTTCCCCCCACTAGAGGTGATGCCTGACCCGCTGAGTGACTACAACACTTTGTGTCCAGGCTCAAAACTATGGATCTGACATGACGGGGGCAGAGGGACATACGGGGAGGGGTGCAATCCCGCGCAGTGTTACAGGTGCAACTGCCGAATAATTGTACAATTAAGTAGAACAGATGTCCTCAAAAGGCACTATTCTGGGGACGATTAGTCAATAGAGACCTCCAAACATTTCCTGCAAGGTCTGGGGCAAATGTGGTTCCTTACACGATCTGTTGGTCTGTGTAGCTTTTCAAATGGTAGGTAGACAAAAATGCTGGAGAAACTCAGCGGGTGCAGCAGCATCTAGGGAGCGAGGGAAATAGGCAACGTTTCGGGACGAAACGTTGCCTATTTCCCTCGCTCCGTAGATGCTGCTGCTGCCGCTGAGTTTCTCCACCATTTTTGTCCACCTTCGATTTTCCAGCATCTGCAGTTCTTTCTTCAACAAATGGCTTTACAAATGCTTGGGCATTTTCTTCTTTCCGTGATTCTGTCTGCCCCCTCCACTGGACCATTGCGCCCAATGCCAGTACCAGCTACAGGCGCCCTATACTTTGCTTCGCCAGGCCTGAAGATGCTTTATTCCCCTACAGTGATATCCCCCAGCGGCGGTGGCAGGCAGCATAGCAGTCTGAAGAAGGGCCTCGTCCCGAAACGTCACCCATTCCTTCTCTTCAGAGATGCTGCCTGTCCCGCTGAGTTACTCCAGATGTTTGTGTCTATCTAGCAGGAGTAAGCTTGGAACTTCCCCACCCATGTTGTTGTACTGGCTTCAAAGTCGCCTTGTTGAATTTCGTTGTCTGCAACTCGTTTACATCTAGCCCACAGCTAACAACGGCCGGTGTCCTTTATCATCGTCACTTCTAGGCAAATCTTTCACTCGTGATAAAGAGAATAACGTTTGTTGCAGGATAAAGTCCAGTAAAGTCCGATCAAAGATAGTCTCCAATGAGGTGGATAGTAGTTCAGGACCGCTCTCTAGTTGGTGGTAGGATGGTTCAGTTACCTGATAACAGCAGGGAATAAACTGTCTCTGGATCTGAGGTGTGGGAAGGAACTGCAGATGCTGGTTGACACCGAAGATGGACATAAAGTGCTGGAGTAACTCAGCGGGTTCACCAGACTGATTCCTGGGATGGCAGGACTTTCATATGAAGAAAGACTGGATAGACTCGGCTTGTACTCGCTAAAATTTAGAAGATGGAGGGGGGATCTGATAGAAACTTACAAAATTATTAAGGGGTTGGACAGGCTAGATGCAGGAAGATTGTTCCCGATGTTGGGGAAGTCCAGAACAAGGGGGTCGCCGTTTAAGGATAAGGGTGAAGTCTTTTTTCCCCCACAGAGAGTGGTGAATCTGTGGAATTCTCTGCCACAGAAGGTAGTTGAGGCCAGTTCATTGGCTATATTTAAGAGGGAGTTAGATGTGGCCCTTGTGGCTAAATGGATCAGGGGGTATGAAGAGAAGACAGGTACAGGATACTGAGTTGGATGATCAGCCATGATCATATTGAATGGCGGTGCAGGCTCGAAGGGCCAACTCCTGCATCTATTTTCTATGTTTCTATGAGTGCAGCAGCATCTATGGAGCGAAGGAAATACCGTGGACAGGCCGTTTGCTGGCAGTTCACAGAGAGACAGTGGTGGGCAGGAGAATGCTGCTGTTTCATCCCCGTCAGCGCTGGAAACAAGCGCCGCCTACAAGTGTCCAGCCAAGCCAAGCTAGCTTTCATGAATAAACCCAGAGAACAACGTCTTTAAAAAAAACACACACATTCCCGGTAACCAAGGTTGAGGAGGCAGAAAAGAAACATCCCACATTCGCCACTCAGGAAGTGCGAGCGTGACTCCTTTAATTTGACCTACACCGCGTTTCACTGTTTCAAGATTTTCAGGGCCATTGGCTACGGCCCCCGAAAACAATATCACGGCCGGGCTTTGAAGTGCAGAGGGAAGCCGAGGCGGGAGGAGAAAGGCTTTCGCAGTTGGACTGCGCGAAGTCAATGCAAAAACAAACACTTGAGAGGGAGGACATGGCTTGCGTCTCAACGTCCCGCGGGTTCAGACACTGGAAGGGGGTCCTTATTTGGACGGCACTGATAGATTGCTACAGACCTGCATTGAGTCTGTGATGTTACATCATAAATATTTACACAACACTGTCACGGCTAATTTAAAGGAGGGCTTTTGTTCTCGCAAGTAGCACCAACAGGGGAACAATATTGGATGAAGAAAAACTCACGTTGGGCAAGGTATTCGCAGGGACGAAATACTTTTTGTACACAGTTTGGAAACAAAACAAAATTTCTCTCTCAGGTTTTTTAGCGACGCGGAATAAGACGGTGTTTTAAAACCCGAAGGGGGTACTAAATTGGGGGTGGGGGGGGGGGGGGGGGGGGGGGGGGGGGGTGGATTATATGCGCACTTTCATGAAATTATGAGCCTTCTTCCCCCTCTGGAAAGGGTTTGTAACCTGGTCACGTTCCGACGCATCTTCGGCAGAGATTGTTGCAACTCCCAAGTTTAGGTTAAAAGTTTTAACGGGTTGGGAAAGTTTTGCAAAGACAGTTATTAAGAAAGTATGGCGCCTTTAGACAATAGACAATAGACAATAGGTGCAAGAGTAGGCCATTCGGCCCTTCGAGCCAGCACCGCCATTCAATGTGATCATGGCTGATCATCCCCAATCAGTACCCCGTTCCTGCCTTTTCTCCATATCCCCTGACTCCATATCCCCTTCTCTCCATATCCCCTATTTTTAAGAGCCCTATCTAGCTCTCTCTTGAAAGCATCCAGAGAACCTGCCACCACTGAGGCAGAGAATTCCACAGACTTTAAACGGCGAAGCGTACACACAGGGCGGGAAACTGGATTCAAAGTCACCCCCCAGAGTGACTCCAAAACACACTGGTCTCTGCAGTGTCAACCACGTGTAAGCTTTTGAAGGTGGGTAGATTGTGTGGAAGCGGCGGGCTTCCAAGTTGGCGATGCAAATTCAAACACTTTGCCTTTCGTGTCAAAAGTCAGAGGAATACTGTGTCCAACAAGATTTTTTTTTTAAAGGGGGGGGGGGGGGGGGGGAACACTGGGGAATAGATTTGGAATAAAGTCAGAGTTCCCAATGACCATGTGTTCATAAACGAATGCAACAAAGGCATTTAAGAAGGAACTGCAGATGCTGGAAAATCGAAGGTGGACAAAAATGCTGGAGAAACTCAGCGGGTGCAGCAGCATCCATGGAGCGAAGGAAATAGGCAACGTTTCGGGATTTCCCTCGATCCATAGATGCTGCTGCACCCGCTGAGTTTCTCCAGCATTTTTGTCTACCTACATCGAAAAGCTTCTGTTCCGGGCTATCCACTCAGCGTGGTTACAATTGAGCCATTTACAGCGGGTGTGGATCTCATGGCATTAGCGTAATGAGCAAAGATGTTAGCGTGGATGTGATGGGTCGAAGGGCCTGTTTCTTTGCTGTATGACAATGACTTCAGAGGCTTGGTCTGGAGGGGTTTGGAGAGACGGGCTTTTGAGAGTCAAGTTTAGTTGAAAAATACAGCGTGGAAACAGGTTCTTCTGCCCACGCCGACCACCGATCACCTATTACACTAGTTCTACGTTCATCCCATTTTCTCATCCACTCCTTTGAATTTAGGGGCAATTTGACAAGGGGGGGGGGGGGGGGAGAGGTAATTAATTAGCAAACTCTCCCATCTTTGAGATGTATGAGGAAACCGGAGCACCTCGAGGAAGCCCACACGATCACAGGGAGAACGTGCAAACTCCACATGGACAGCACCCGAGGTCAAGATGGAACCTGGATCTGTGGCTCTACCCGCTGCACCACTGTAGCCACAGATTAACCATCACCCAGCCGGTCGATGAACGAGCTCCTCTCCTGTGAACTGATTTCAGTGACCAACAGAGCGCTGGGGTTGACCGGGGTTAGGTCCGCAGCCGGCTGTCATTAGAGAGAGATACCCGTGTCCACTGGCACCCTGGGGGACTGCTCGGGGGTGGGATGTATCCTGAACAAGGATTGTGACACTTGTTTCACACATATATTTAAGAATATTTGGTTTAGTTCGTTTGCGAGATACAGCGTGGAAACAGACCCTTTGGCCCATCGAGCCCGCACTGACCAGCGATCTCTGCACATTAACACTAGCCTACATTTACACCAATTTTACATTCACACCAAGTCAATTAACCTACAAATTTGCAAGTCTTTGGTTTGGAGAGTGTGCGAGGAAACCGAGGTTCTCGGAGACCCCCCCCCCCCCGCAGGTCACGGGGAGAACGTGCAAACTCCGCACAGACAGCACCAATGGTCAGTATTGAACCCGTGTCTCAGGCGCTGCAAGGTAGTAACTCCGCCTTTTTTACTCGTGTGATGGCGGTGTGTTTATTGATATTGGTTTGCATCGTTTCATATTATTGCAAATAATTGATTACATTTATTTTTGATGTATGGAAAAAAAACAGAGGTGGGGGGGCCAGAGTGGTCTCGGTAGTGAATATGTGGCAGAGAAGCCGGGGACTGGGGAACGATGCTCATGTTGATGGGACGGGGGAGGTGGGCGAGATAGAACTGCATGAAGGGATTTTCAGTGGAAGAACCACAATTTCCCAGTGCCCAGAACTAGCAGTGAATTACAATATTCTAGTCTGCAATAAGTGACCTTTAAGTCCACAACAGATTACAAGCACTGCGGCTCTCTGCAACGTAGGCTCCTTCAGCCATTCACCGTGCATGGTCACGGGAGAAATCAGTGTGTTCAGGGGAAAGTCTCCTGCTAAGGAACATTCTATTGAACAGAAAGATATACAATTTTCTGTCGTCTCCACAGAGACAACCTGATTTCAGAAAGCTCTCTCACATAAACGGCAGAGTTACTCTCAAGTTATAGAACCTCAATCATGTTGAATAGCTCTGCAACGTAAACACCCAGCTCTGCCCAGAAACATTCTTCACAAAGTATTGATGCGGCTTTCCGTGAAGTTTACATACTCTCAACTATGATAGATATTGTTGGCGCGTTGTGGCGCAGCGCTGAAGTTGCTGCCTGATGGGCCTGGCTGTCCCACTTAGGCGATTTTTTAGGCGACTACAGGAGACTATGCGATCGCCACATGGTCGTCGGGGTGTCGCCTGTATGGTCGTGAGTATTCTCCTCAGTCGCCCAAAGAGTCGTAGTGTCTTTCTGGTCGGCGAAAAATTTTCAACGTGTTGAAACATTTTCAGCGACAGTGGCGACCTTGGGTTTGACGCCAAATTAGTGTAGCTTGACTTGACGTAGGTGCTGTCATAGGTTGTCGCCAGGTTAATGTAGGCAGTCACCAGGATGCCATAAGTTGTCACCAGGTGACGTAGGTTGTCGCCGGTGCTGACTTCGATGAATTTCAATGTCGTATTCGCCGACAGTCGCCTCAAAAATCGCCTAAGTGGGAGAGGCCCATTAGTCCAGTTGCCGTTTTTCTGGCGACCTGCTACGACTATGACAGTTGCCGAAAAAATCACCTAAGTGGGATAAGCCCATTACAGCGCCATAGTCCCTCTCACCTTAAAGCCATGCACTCTAGTAGAAAAATAGGAACATAGAAATTAGGTGCAGGAGTAGGCCATTTGGCCCTTCAAGCCAGTACTGCCATTCAATATGATCATGGCTGATCATCCAAAATCAGTACCCTGTTCCTGCTCTCTCCCCATATCTCTTGATTCCGTTAGCCTTGAGAGCTATAGCTCATTGTCTTTGACATTTCCACCCCTGTGATAAAGGTTCTGGCTGTCTATCTTATCTACGCCTCTTACAACTTTGCAATATAGACCCCCACCCCATTATGGATTCCCACCACAGTACAGATACATTGGTGCTCTGGTCACTCTGAATTTAGTGTGGGTACTCCTGCAATGTTGAGTCACAGAGTCACACAACGTGGAAACAGGCCCTTCGGCCCAACTTGCCCATGCCAACCTACATGTCCCATCTACACAAGTCCCATTTCAGCAGCATGTAAAACCCGTGTAGTACCTGTATTGGATAGGACAGGGTCTGAGGGATATGGGCCAAACGCAGGCAGGTTAGACATGTTGGTCGGTGCGGGCATGTTGGGCTGAAGGGCCTGTTTCCACACTGTATGACTCTACAGAGAACCCCACTATATCGCTGGACTTCCCATTGTGTGTGCACCCCTTTATATCCATGTGTTATCAGCAATTGAACGCTATCAGAGTTCATTTGATAACAACACACTCTTGGCTTTCTCCTTTTCCAGTTGCATAACCTATTGTCTGTTTTGAATGCAAATTTCCGTTGAGACAAATTTCCATTGAAGAACAAAACAGAGAAATATTTAATAAAAAGTTTGGCATGATTTTGCACAAGATCTGTCCCGCTACATCCACTGTGGAAGATTGAATCAACAACAGCCCATCACAGATGAGGACCTTAGACAATCTGCAACAACAAACCACCCTTGGCAACATCATATAAATGGTGCTGAACGGAGAAGCCGAGGAAAATAAAGGGTTAATAATATTTGTTCACTTGCGGGATTCAAATAAATCACAAATTTCTGTGTAATCTGGATAATACAAAAGATGATAAATTACAATTGGAGTAAATTCATCTTTCTGGTAGTTATGAATACATTAGTTAAGATCTTCATCAAATTAATGTAGAGAAACAGTAAACTAAATCTCTCCGCTGTGACAATTCTGAGACAGCAGAGAAAAAGTGGCAAGTGAGACGGGAAGAACACAATGGCTGAGGAGGAATTTTTAAACCTGATGATTTAAAAGAGAAACCAGTTCCATATAAAACTGAATTGGGATGATTGGAACGTTAATGCGTTAGATTGATAGCAATCTCCCCCAACATACCACCACCATACCACAACGATCGATCCTCTCGATCCTATTTTGCAGGACTTGGCCCTGCACCCGACCAACTTACTGTAAAGCCCAGCGTGGAGATTTTCAACTGGCTGCATTCTCTGGTGACACGTATGGTCATAAGTGATAGGTGCAGAATTAAGGTCATTCGGCCCATCAAGTCCACTCCGCCATTCAATCGTGGCTGATCTATCTTTCACTCTCAACCCCATTCTCCTGCCTTCTCCCCATAACCCCCCGACACCCGTACTAATGAAGAATCTGTCTATCTCTGCCTGAACCAAACGCCAAGAGTAAAAAGAGAATGGGTGTTCCTCTCACAATCTCATCCTCAATCTGAGGATATGGTTCAAACTAATTGAATTTGAAAAAAAAATAATAATTTTGGTTCACCTTGCAACACTTGCTGTAAAACCTTCAGTTTGTCGTTATCTCCCCACCCTACATCACTGTTTCATAGCGTGCTGGTAATGTATACTGGAGGGGGTTAGGGAGGGCCAGGGCATGTGTAAGAGAAAGAGTTAATGTGAGTGAGTGTGAGACAGAGGGGGAGGGGGGAGAAGGAGAGAGAGAGGGGGGAAGAGAGAGAGAGAGAGAGAGAGAGTAGAGAGAGAGGAGAGAGAGAGACGAGAGAGAGAGAGGAACGAGGAGATGAGAGAGAGATGAGAGAGGCGGATGAGAGAGATGAAGAGGAGAGAGGAGAGAAGAGAGAGGAGGAGATGAGAGAGAGAGGAGAGGAGGAGAGAGAGAGAGGGAGGAGAGAGGAGGGGAGACGAGAGAGAGGATGATAGAGAGAGAGAGAGAGAGAGAGAGAAAGAGGGGGGGAGAGAGCAACAGACAGATAGACAAATAGGACAGAGAGAGGGAGAGAGGGAGAGAGGGAGGGGGGAGGGGGCGGAGGGCGGGACAGGAGAGGGTGAGAGGGAGAGGAGAGGGGGAGAGGGAGAGCGATGAGGGATGAGCGGGGGAGAGGGGGAAGAGGGAGGAGGGAGAGGGAGAGGGAGAGGGAGAGGGAGAGGGAGAGAGAGAGAGAGGGAGAGGGAGAGGGAGAGGGAGAGGGAGAGGGAGAGGGAGAGGGAGAGGGAGAGGGAGAGGGAGAGGGAGAGGGAGAGGGAGAGGGAGAGGGAGAGGGAGAGGGAGAGGGAGAGGGAGGTCTAATACTATGCTGCAGTGCAGGGGGCCTGCCACACTGCCAGAGCTTGTGCTGCTTCTAGGATATACTAGACTAAGTGGGACCTGTTGGGTCCCAGCATCACACAGGAGGGCTGGTCACCCAACGCAATATTCCACCTCTCCACCAATTCTAATATTGGTGGCCAGTTGGGGGGGGGGCTTTCTATAGTGCTAGTATGGGTGTTGTGGGCTGAAGGGACTGGTTTCCAGAGGGCTAGTATGCAAATTGTGCGCCAAATGGATTCTTGGGCTGGCGTCTCAGTCAATCAAGCCTGTTGTGCTGGCAACTCACTCACTCGCGGCTGGTGGGCTGGTAGTTGACTCACGGCTAATCCTTGAAATTCTATTTCAAGCAGGGTATAAGGCCACCAAATTCAAGTGCAGTTTCTTACCATTTGAAGTAGGGTGCAAAGCCACTAAAGACAGCGAGTCGTGACCTCTCCCTCCTCCATCTTGAAGAGGTTACTCGGGAAATTGATGAGGGTAAAGCAGTGGATGTTGTATATATGGACTTCAGTAAGGCCTTTGACAAGGTTCCTCACAGAAGGTTGGTTAAGAAGGTTCAATGGTTGGGTATTAATGGTGGAGTAGCAAGATGGATTCAACAGTGGCTGAATGGGAGATGCCAGAGAGTAATGGTGGATGGTTGTTTGTCAGGTTGGAGGCCAGTGACTAGTGGGGTGCCACAGGGATCTGTGTTGGGTCCACTGTTGTTTGTCATGTACATCAATGATCTGGATGATGGTGTTGTAAATTGGATTAGTAAGTATGCAGATGATACTAAGATAGGTGGGGTTGTGGATAATGAAGTAGATTTTCAAAGTCTACAGAGAGATTTAGGCCAGTTGGAAGAGTGGGCTGAAAGATGGCAGATGGAGTTTAATGCTGGTAAGTGTGAGGTGCTACATCTTGGCAGGACAAATCAAAATAGGACGTACATGGTAAATGGTAGGGAATTGAAGAATGCAGGTGAACAGAGGGATCTGGGAATAACTATGCACAGTTCCCTGAAAGTGGAATCTCATGTAGATAGGGTGGTAAAGAAAGCTTTTGGTGTGCTGGCCTTTATAAATCAGAGCATTGAGTATAGAAGTTGGGATGTAATGTTAAAATTGTACAAGGCATTGGTGAGGCCAATTTTGGAGTATGGTGTACAATTTTGGTCGCCTAATTATAGGAAGGATGTCAACAAAATAGAGCGAGTACAGAGGAGATTTACTAGAATGTTGCCTGGGTTTCAGCAACTAAGTTACAGAGAAAGGATGAACAAGTTAGGGCTTTATTCTTTGGAGCGCAGAAGGTTAAGGGGAGACTTGATAGAGGTCTTTAAAATGATGAGAGGGATAGACAGAGTTGACGTGGATAAGCTTTTCCCACTGAGAGTAGGGAAGATTCAAACAAGGGGACATGACTTGAGAATTAAGGGACAGAAGTTTAGGGGTAACATGAGGGGGAACTTCTTTACTCAGAGAGTGGTGGCTGTGTGGAATGAGCTTCCAGTGAAGGTGGTGGAGGCAGGTTCGTTTTTATCATTTAAAAATAAATTGGATAGTTATATGGACGGGAAAGGAATGGAGGGTTATGGTCTGAACGCAGGTATATGGGACTAGGGGAGAATACGTGTTCGGCACGGACTAGAAGGGTCGAGATGGCCTGTTTCCGTGCTGTAATTGTTAGATGGTTATATGGTTATATCTTGCAGAGACTGAGCCACACACACATTTCCGGGATTTATAAGCCCTCCACCCCCCCCCCCCCCACCCCCCCCCCCCCCCCCCCCCCCCCCCCACCGGAAAAGGTGTGGCTTTCATGGAGTGATTGACAGGAGAGAGATTCTCAACATTTAATAAAAACTAATAACACTTTTATTTTTCATTGATGGGAAGAATTCTCTGCATCTGCTCAGGCGGAGGGGGACTGAGTAATGATGGCCAAAAAATCACAGCCTGTAAGTGGTAGCTTTTTATCTAAAAATCAATATCAGTGCAAACAGGAGTAAGTGCAATTTACAGTAGTGCCTTTTAACTTCAAGCCAAAGCACCCAAGCCACCGATTGTGCAGTAAGTAGTGGCATTTCAACTTCATGCCACCATTTGCAGTAAGTGGTGCCTTTCAACTTCAAGCCAATGCACACACGCCACCATTTGCAGTAAGTAATGCCTTTTAACCTTCAAGCCATTGCATCCAAGGCCACCCATTTGCAGTAGATAGTGCCTTTCAACTTCAAGCCAATGTAGCTCACGCCACCATTTGCAGTAAGTAATGCCTTTTACTTCAAGCCATGCATCCAAGCCACCATTTGCAGTAAGTAGTGGCTTCCAACTTCAAACCACACCCAAGCCACCATTAGCAGTAAGAGGTGCCTTTCAACTTCAAGTCAAAGCAACCAAGCCACCATTTGCAGTAAGTAGTGCCTTTCAACTTCATGCTACCATTAGCAGTAAGTAGTGCCTTTCAACTTCAAGCCAAAGCAACCAAGCCACCATTTGCAGTAAGTAATGCCTTTCAACTTCATGCTACCATTAGCAGTAAGTAGTGCCTTTCAACTTCAAGCCAAAGCAACCAAGCCACCACTTGCAGTAAGTAGTGCCTTTCAACTTCATGCCACCATCTGCAGTAAGTAGTGTCTTTCAACTTCAAGCCACACCCAAGCCACCATTTGCAGTAAGTAGTGCCTTTCAACTTCAAGACACACCCAAGAGGAGGGGGGGCGGGGGCGCTTTATGGAGCGCTAGTATAAACCATTTTAGAACCAATAGATATTTTTTTTGCAAGCTTTAGAACCAATAGAGACACTTTTTGCAAGCTTTAGAACCAATAGACATTTTTTGCAAGCTTTATAACCAATAGACATTTTTTTGCAAGCTTTAGAACCAATAGACATTTTTTGCAAGCTTTAGAACCAATAGACATTTTTTTGCAAGCTTTAGAACCAATTGACATTTTTTTTGCAAGCTTTAGAACCAATAGACACTTTTTGCAAGCTTTAGAAGCAATAGAGACACTTTTTGCCAGCTTTAGAACCAATAGACATATTTTTGCCAGCTTTAGAACCAATAGACATATTTTTGCAAGCTTTAGAACCAATAGACATATTTTTGCAAGCTTTAGAACCAATAGATACATTTTTTTGCAAGCTTTAGAACAAATAGACACTTTTTTTGCAAGTTTTAGAACCAATAGACACATTCTGCAAGCATTTTAGAACCACTAAGGCCACTTACATTTGAGTAGACATGTGTTCAGTGCTATTCACAGCTCAGAGAAACGTGACCCTCTGCCTTCCTCCATCTTGAAGAGACTGTGTGGCACACCACTTCCTGGTTTTATAGTCCCTTCCCCCTGCCGCCAGCGGGGGCAGCAGAGAGAATGGGGAATTTTGTAAAAACATTAATATCTCTGTCATTTTTAATCGACGGGAAAAATCCTCGGCACACATGTGGCGGAGGGGGGCTCTGAGCAAGGTGGCCAAAAATGACGGCCGTAGGTGGTGGCGTTCTCTCGGAAATCGCAGCACAGATGGCCAAAAGCGGTCAAGAACAGACTTTTAGTAATATAAGATAAGATTGTGAATCCGGGCCCTGGCTGCTCTCTGAGGTGAGCACTGAATCCATGGCACTCTTTGAAGGAAGAACAAAGAAATGATCCTGAAGATCCTTGGCTGCCACTAGCCTCTCATTCAATATCACTGACTAGTTACCTGGCCCTTGTCACATGACTCTATGTGGCAACTTGCTCTGTGTAAACCTGCGGCCAGTTCTCCAGCGTTATAACAGCAACAGGTAAGGAAGGCTCTTTGGACAACGTGAGTGAGCTCAGGAAGTTTAAAGTTTCAGGGTCTCTGGAAGTTCTAGCGTGGCACAGTGGCGCAACGGCAAAACTGCTGCCTCACAGCGCCAGAGATCCGGGTTCGATCCTGACCAGTGGTACTGTCTGCGTGGAGTTTGCACGTTCTCCCTGTGACTGGGTGGGTTTTTTTCAGATGCTCCGGTTTCCTCCCACACTCCAAAGACACGCGGATAGGTAGGTTAATTGGCTTTGGTATAATTGTAAAATGTCCCTAGTGTGTAGGACAGTGTCAGCGTACGGGGTGATCGCTGGTTGGCATGGACTCGGTGGGCCGAAGGGCCTGTTTCCATGCTGTATCTCTAAACGGAAAGACTGAAGTTAGATAGGACTGATCCTCAGTTACTAAATCAGTCTGCCCTGGCGTTTTCACTGAGGGATGGCGCAGATGACAAGTGAATCATACACCCAGCACTTCTACAGCATGGCCTGCTTGCTGCAATAGTTTACCACTGAGAACGGCACTTTAAACAGGAGTATGTGTAGGTAGGAACAGCAGAAGCTGGTTTGCACCCAAGATAGACACAAAACGCTGGAGTAACTCACCGGGACAGGCAGCGTCTCTGTAGACGTTTCGGGTGGAGACCCTTCTTGAGACTGTTTACAGAGTCTGAACAGAGTCTCTCCAGAGGAGTTAGACCCAGCGCTCCTGCGAACCTCAATTCTTTAGCTGCTGGGAAATAGACTTTGGGAACCTCCAGACATTATAAACAGGGTTCAGGAGAAGAGAGTCGACTGTGCCAGGTTTAGCACTAACTTTGGCCGTAGACCATGGACTGTAGCCATGTCCCACACTGGCCCAACTTAGGGCCAGTGTCATGTCTAGTGTGGGGTCTAAGGGCAAGGGATCACGGTTGCTATGTACAGATGCCAACTAGTCTTTCCTCCTCCCACCAGAGGACGGGAGGTTCCCCCGGGACCTGCCACCCCTTAAGTGTCGACAAGCAAGAGTGAAGGCCAATGTTAATTGGAGGATGCGCACCTCATATTTCACTTCGGCAGATTACAACCCAGTGGTATGATTATTGATTTCTCTAACCAAGTAACCCTTGCATTCCCTCTCTCCCCATCCCTCCCTCCCCCACCCTAGACATCCAGCTAGTTTCACCGTTCGTACCCCTTCATTATCACCTCTTCCACAGCCAACAATGGACCATTGTGGGCTCCTTGGCCACTGGTGGCAGCTCTGAGTTTTTTCTGTGCCTTCCCACACCTCTGGTTTCACTCTCCTCTCACTCTCGATCACAAGAAGGGTCTCGACCCGAAACGTCACCTATTCCTTTTCTCCAGAGATTCCTCCTCATCTCCCCGACCTGCTGAGTTACTCCAGCACTTTGTGTCTATCTTCAGCAGTATAGGCCGTCGATGAAGAAACTCTATAGCCTTGCAGTTATCACTTTGGTGCCAAATTCATGTGAATGATGTTGGTATGGGGATAACAATTGCATTCAAAACTCAAACGAGAATGGTGACCAGAATTGAATACAAATCAGGGAGTCTTGAATCTCGTACGATAGTTCTACAAAACCTGTGGGCTTGTTACTTAAATGTATTAACAATGGCAATTGTGTAATAGATGATGACACAGCAAGTTTACGATGACACAGGAGTTTATAAGGATGAGGAGGGGGGGGGGGGGGGGGACGTCATTCAAATTTACTGAATAGTGAAAGGCCTGGATAGAGTGGACGTGGAGAGGATGTTTCCACTAGTGGGAGAGTCTAGGATCCAGGGGCCACAGCCTCAGAATAAAAGGACGTACCTTAAGAAAGGAGATGAGGAGGAATTTCTTTAGTCAGAGGGTGGTGAATCTGTGGAATTCATTGCCATAGACGGCTGTGGAGGCCAAATCATTGGATAATTTGAAGGCAGAGATTGACAGATTCTTGATTAATATGGGTGTTTAGGGTTCTGGGGAGACGGCAGGAGAATGGGGTTGAGATGGAAAGATAGATCAGCCATAATTGAATGGCACAATGGTCTAATTCTGAATAATGAAAGGATAGCGTGGATGTGGAGAGGATGTTTTCACTAGTGGGAGAGTGTAGGACCAGAGGGCACAGTCTGACTCAGGCATTTTGTGTCTATCTGAGGTTAATTGGGATCGGGGGAGGGTGGGGGGAAGCTTCAGTGATGGGGGATGGGAAGACTGGCTAGTACTTCCCCTCTGAGGGACAGCAGAGGGAGTTGGTGGAACAGCACCATCGCCCCAAGTACCACCAACAGACTCAGTGAGGAGACAAGAAGGAAGGCTTGCGACTTGTTTTGTTTGATGCCCATTGTATCTCATTGCAGTGGCAGCTACTACCCAAAGCAATAAATATAATGGAACAAGCGGATTAGAAGTACTTTAGCTAATTGTATCCATTAACTCTGAGGTTTTGGCCACACTTTGTACATTTTTCAGTGACTCATTTCAGAAAAATCTTGTTTCCATTGAAGTTTCCAGTGCTGGGTTGCACTGACTATTGTCAAGAACGTAGCCGCTAAAATCCAAAGCCAAACTTTACTTGGCTTATTATGACCAAGGAGAGTCTGGATAAGAACGGGGAGGAAGGAACAAAGAGGAGATACTGGTGGGTAGGATAACAAGGTGACGCGAGGAGGTGTTTAGAGTATAAACACAAAGTCCACTTGGGTGGAATGGGGAGTTTATAATCTTGTATTGTTGATAAATCAGTTGTGTGTCATCATTTATCTCACTTAGTTCCCAGCCAACCGTTCATAAGACCATAAGATCATAAAACATAGGCATAGAATTAGGCCATTCGGCCCATTAAGTCCATTCCGGCATTTGATCATAGATACATAGATACATAGAAAATAGGTGCAGGAGTAGGCCATTCGGCCCTTCGAGCCTGCACCGCCATTCAATATGATCATGGCTGATCATCCAACTCAGTATCCCGTACCTCCCTTTTCTCCATACCCCCTGATCCCTTTAGCCACAAGTCTAACTCCCTCTTAACTATAGCTTAAATCATGGCTGATCTATTTTTCCTTCGCAACCCCACTCTCCTGCCTTCTCCATATAACCATATAACAATTACAGCAGGGAAAACAGGCCATCTCGGCCCTTCTAGTCCGTGCCGAACACCTATTTTCCCCTAGTCCCATGCACTCAGACCATAACCCTCCATTCCTTTCCCGTCCATATACCTATCCAATTTATTTTTAAATGATAAAATCGAACCTGCCTCCACCACTTCCACTGGAAGCTCATTCCACACAGCCACCACTCTCTAAGTAAAGAAGTTCCCCCTCATGTTACCCCTAAACTTCTGTTCCTTAATTCTCAAGTCATGTCCTCTTGTTTGAATCTTCCCTACTCTCAGTGGGAAAAGCTTATCCACGTCAACTCTGTCTATCCCTCTCATCATTTTAAAGACCTCTATCAAGTCCCCCCTTAACCTTCTGCGCTCCAAGGTTCTCCCCGTAACCTTTGACAACCATATTAATCGAGAGCCTACCTATCTCCAGAGATGCAGCACTTTGTCACCTATCAATCTCCACTTGAAAAATACCCAGCAACTTGGCCTCCCTCCACCACCGTCTGTGGCAACAAATTCCACAGATTCACTACCCTCTGGCTGAAGAAATTCCACCTCTTCTCCATTCTAAACGTATGTCCTTTTGTGTTGATGTGTGCTGCACACTGCCTACAAGCTTAGTTTAGTTTAGTTTAATTTGGAGATACATCTTGGAAATGGGCCTTCAGCCGACTGAGTCCGCGCCGACCAGCAATCCATGCACATTTAACAACTCTACCCTAAACACACTAAGGACAATATATATTTTTATACCAATCCAATTAACCTACGTCTGTAGTTCTTTGGAGTGTGGGTGGAAACCGGAGCACCCGGAGAAAACCCACGCAGTTCACAGGGAGAAGGTACAAACTCCGTACAGACAGCGCCCGTAGTCAGGGTCGAACCCGGATCTCTGGCGCTGTACAACAGCAACTCTACCGCTGCGCAACCGTGCTGCTCCCGTTCATGTGTACAGCACTCTTCCAGTTTGAATCTGAAGGTTATGGCTGCAAGTCTTGCACCATCCTAGACTGACACGCCACTGTGGTAATGAGGGTGTGCCACACTGCCGCGGGAAGAGTTAGCGCGTAATTCCTACATTCACGGGATGCTCATGCTCCCTGCTTCACCCCCCGCTCCTTGTCATCACTGTTCGTTACAAAAACCGGAATTCAACTCTCTCCCCTCTCCTACAGCCTCCAAAGCTGCAGGCTGACCAGCCATGGTAACCCCTTGGATGCTGGGGGGGGGGATGAATGAAAATCAGTCAACGTGCCTTAATCTCACTTGAGGCACTTGGGGTTATTCTCCATGTACAAACCTCTGCATGAAGGAACTGCAGGTGCTGGTTTACGCCTCTGATAGACACAAAATGATGGAGTAACTCAGCGGGTCAGGCAACACCCCTGGAGAAATGGAATAGGTGACATCTCAGGTCAAGACCCTTCTTCAGACTTTGAGACAGGGGAGAGTTAAACCAGGGGTAAGAAGAGATTCAGAACAAATCAGAGCGTGCACCGATGACTAAGAACTGTAATTTCAATCCAATAAAGGGTTAAAGTGAAAAATCCTCAGTTGCCCAGCAATAAACGTTCGATTAAATATCTTGGTTTTTTTTTCCTCCTGCCAGCCTGTCTTGTGCTGTTGGCTCCAACTCAGATTTTTAGTGAATGCTTTAATAAAATGGAGGCAACCTTGCTGTGACAAAGTCCAGTGAAACGTATTGTAATGAATCTGGTTCCACTCCATTGAAAGCCCAGAACAATGAAAAGTTACCATAGTCCCGACACATTCACAGTCTCCCAGGCGCCTCCTGGTTTGGTGACGTTTTGCCCTGATAAGTGATACCTTGAACAGAGTGGCGGGCAGGAGATGAACTCCAATGAGCCACGGGATCTGGGTTGTGTTCAAAGTCAAGGGAGAAAATACACATTCAAGGGATAAATTGATTTAATTTAGTGTAGGAAGGAGCTGCAGATGCTGGTTTAAACCGAAGATAGACACAAAATGCTGGAGTAACTCAGCGGGACAGGCAGCATCTCGGGAGAGAAGGAATGGGTGACGTTTCGGGTCGAGACCCTTCACACAATTTAGTTTAGTTTAGAGATGCAGCGCAGAAACAGGCACATCGGCCCAGCGGGTCCGCGCCGACCAGCGATCCCCGCACACTTACACTATCCCACACACACGAGGGACAATTTACAATAATACCACAATAACAGTGGCACAGTGGTAGAGTTGCTGCCTCACAGCGCCAACGATCCGGAGTACGGGTGCTGCCCGCACTGAGTTTGTACGTTCTCCCTGTGACCGTGTGGGTTTTCTCCAGGTGCTCCGGTTTCCTCCCACACTCGAGAGATGTGCAGGTTTGTAGGTTAATCGGCTTTGGACAAATTGTCATTTGTCCCTGGTGTGTTGGATAGTGCTAGTATACCTGGTCGCTGGTCGCTGGGCCGAAGGGCCTGTTTCCACGCTGTATCTCCAAAAAGTAAAAGTTGTCGATGGTACAAAGTGAATTCAGGTCTCACCGCTGGAACTGAACAGCCCCACAGATCGAGGGCGGCGGCGGTGGCGATCACGCCTGGCCTGCCCACCCACAACCAATGGGCAGATTTGTCTGTAACGCCTGTTTGCCAGGCGCTGTCTCCCGGGGGGGGGGGGGGGGGGTGGGGCACAACACACCGGGGCAGGCGACGTTACAGCTGGGCAGTGTCAAAGCTGTTTTCCTGAGGTAGTACCTGCCTTCCCAGGGTGGCAGCACTCCCTGCTCATGCACGAGGTATGAGCTGAGGCAGGGTGCTGTAGAGAGGGGTTGGGCGAGAGGGGTGGGCAGTGGCCCACGGAATGGCTGCCCCAGGAGACACGTCGGTCTGCACTGCTGCAGCTGGCGGCCACTGAGTGGGAGACATGTCCTTGTCTCATTCTGCGCTAATCCTCCGGAATTACATTGACAACTGCATGTTATTCAAAAGATTTGATGAGCATTGTGCCTGTGTGGCAGCTTCCAAATCACAGGCCTGTTGTAGTGAGCAAGTGCACGGCTCAAGAAGCCCCTTTGCAAGGGCTTGGCTATCATGGTGGTAATGTTGCTGGGTCATACTGTGTAGGAAGGAACTGCTGGATCCATCCCAGGCAGATGTAACACATCCCATGTTATATTGGTACATGATCAAGCCAATATATTTGATCTTCGACCAAGGTCACCTTGTCCTGTGTGGGAAGTTGTTCTGGGCGACTTGGTTGTCACGTTTGCTGCATTTTAATATCAACTGCTTCATTGGTTGTGAAGAGTTTTAGGGTATCCTGAAAGGGATGTGCTGGGCACTAGAGAAATGCAGGCCTTCAAATATATGTGTCAAGTGAGGACAGAAATGGATTGGCTACAGTTTTACTTCCATTGCCCTACCATAACAGCTGAGTGACACATATCTGTTGGCTGTTTAGACCAGGATGCCAGTGTCTTGATCTGTATACGAGTTGCAGAGGATTATAGGATGGTTTCACTGCAGATGGAGACTCTTTGGCTCGTTGAGCTAGCCTTCAAGTTGGATTAGTTTAGTTTAGTTTATTTTGGTATGTTTTGTTCAGGGATACAGTGCGGAAACGGGACCTTCAGCCCACCGAGTCCGCAATGACCAGCCATCGCACGTACACTAGTTCTGTCCTACACACCCTAGGGACAATTTACAGAAGGCATTCAACCTACAAACCTGAAGTCTTATGGAATGTGGGAGCAAACCGGAGCACCCGAGGAGAATGTACACAGACAGCACCCGTAGTCAGGATCGAACCCGGGACTCTTGTCCCGTAATGCAGCAACTCTACCGCTGTGCCACTGTACCACACTATCTGGGTTAGCATGGGCAGGTTGGGCCGAAGGGCCGGTTTGGGTGCTGTATGAGTCTGTGACTCTGCTCCAAAGGGAACACGGCAGCTTTTCCTGCCTATCCAGATACGTTCCTGGACCCATGTTGGCACATCGCCGCTGCACTCTCTGTAAGGACTTTACTGAAGTGTGGAACCCAGACCTCAACACTGCCTCTGTCACTTTAAGGGCAACCTACTCGCACAGCTTATCGATCTCCAGTGACCCATGTTCAACCCTGCCCTTCGGTACTGTTTGTGTGCAGTCTGGCAATTTCATAGAAACATAGAAAATAGAAAATAGGTGCCATTCGGCCCTTCGAGCCAGCACCGCCAACTGACTACATTTGTTTCCTCCTGTTGCTCTGTTTTCGGGTTGGCGAGTTAATTGGCCACTGTAAATTGTAGGTGACTGGTAAAATCTGGGGGAGATGTCAGGAATATGGGGAGAATAAGATGGGATTAGCATAGGGCAAGCGTAAGCAGGGGCTTGATGGTCACCATGGACTCGATGGGCTGAATGGGCTGTTTCCTTGAGTCCAGACAGGGGAAACAGCCTCAGCAGTGCTGCACTAAACCCTCTCAGTCATGTGCCCTTCAGCAAGGTCACCTCCCAATCTTCAGACCTCTACAGTGGCACAGCGGTAGAGTTGCTGCCTTACAGCGCCAGAGATCTGGGTTCGATCCTGACTATCTGAAGACTTGGGGGTTTGTAGGTTAATTGGCTTCTGTAAATTGTCCCTAGTGTGTGTTTAGGATAGAACTAGTGTGAACTGTTGATCGCTGGTCGGCGCGGACTCGGTGGGCCGAAGGGCCTGTTTCCACGCTGTCTCTCTAAACTAAACTAAACAAGACTAGATTAAATTAAATAAACTAAACTGAACTTACTCAAACCCTCCACACACGACAACAGCTGCATCCTAGCTGTCAATCCGGTAAACCTTCGCTTTTACCAGCTCCAATGTGATTTCCTGAGGTGTGGACAACAAAATGGCACACTGCATGCCAAAGGTGGTCTCACCAAAGCCTTGAACAGCTGCCACAAGACATCCCTGTCTTGCATATCAACCTCGTTGCAGTAAAGGCCAATAGTAAAGGGACTCAGTTATTAAAAAGCGGATGATGCACAGAAGCATCACTCCAATTAATATCCTAATGTTCCAAAACAATATTATTCCTGCACAGTAGACACAAGATGTACAAACAATATTTCATTATTAAATGTTTACCCTCAAACCCCCCCCAGTGCTGGCACGACTCGAGTGTTTCTCTCGTCCATATAAGGCGGCAAAAACATGAGAACATTTTTACACTAGAGATGATCCATTCAAATTAAAAAATGTAAATATTACCAACTTTATTTCAGTCAGTTCTCATTAATATACAGTCAGGTTCAACGGAACTCCATATTACTCATTAAAACAAATGCCGTGCCACCCAAGCCTATTCTTGAGTCCGCACTCAGTGAGAAAGGGAAACAAATGATTGCTTGTTATTCTGCATATTACAGGGGTTTCTATTGATGAGATCTGACTGCACATATTTTAAGGAAACAGCGGTGCACAAAAGCAGGCATTGTCCTGAAAGGGTTAAGTCCGATAAGTAGACTTGAAGGAGAGATGTTATCCTGTGAAGATTAAAAGGAGCTAAATGCGCTGAAAGTGGTGACACAGTGAAGGATAAGTAGCAAAGAGCTGAAAATTCATTTTCCTGCCTATTACAGTTTTCATATTTATTTGCTATTTCCATACGGCAATCCAAAGCCTACAGAGCAACAGAGCATTTATTAATTCATGAAGCACTAATTAGTTCTTTGTTTAATTTTGTGTAAAAACAGGCTGACCAGAATGATAACGACATTCATTGTAACTTCGCAGTCCCAAACCGTTGCTGTTTTCCAACAGCCTGGGACTCCACTTGCGACTAATGCAATGAACTGAATTCCCTTCTCAGTTCCACTTCATTAAGTCAAAACTGACATGAAGTCTAGTAAGAACTCCAAGACCTAATCATATCAAGGAATGTCAAATAACTTCCTGTAGGGAAAATCATGAGAAGTTTAATGCCAACTATTGCTAAAAGTACCAAATCGGTAAAAACCCCGAGTGTGCTTTGACTCTGTGTGCAGTTTGGAAATAAATTAAAACGTCAGCTTGCTTTTGCGGGCTGTTTGGGTTGATAGAACATTGAACCACATCGAACATAGAACAGTACAGCACAGGCACGGGCCCTTCGGCCCACACGATTGTGCTGAAGACTATCTCCAGCCCGCTCTGCCACACAAAAACATCATGTTTGGTTTTCCACTTTGATCACATTTTTTCGCACCTTAATTCTTCCAGTATTGAGAAATCTATTAAAAAAAACTGTGCTGGAGAAACTCAGCAGGTCAGACAGAATCTCCAGAGGATATGGAGCCAAGTTAAACTAATCCCATCTGCAAATCTGGTTAATTAAACAAAGTGTGGAAAATTTCTCAGTTGGTAGACAAAAATGCTGGAGAAACTCAGCGGGTGAGAGAGCATCTATGGAGCGAAGGAAATAGGCAACGTTTTGGGTCGAGACCCTTCGTTTTTTGGGTCTGAAGAAGGGTCTCGACCCGAAACGTTGCCTATTTCCTTCGCTCCATAGATGCTGCTGCACCCGCTGAGTTTCTCCAACATTTTTGTCTACCTTCGATTTTCCAGCATCTGCAGTTCCTTCTTAAACAAAATTTCTCAGTTGGTGAATTTACAGTTGTTCCTGTTCAAGTGATTATAGGTCACAGCCTGAGAGACAGAGCGACAGAGATGAAAACCTCAATGATTTTAAGAAGAATCTGGATATTTGAGTAGTCTTTAGACTTTAGATTTTAGAGATACTGCGCAGAAACAGACCCTTCGACCCACCGAGTCTGCTCCGACCAGCGATCACCCCCATACACTAACACTATCCTACACACACTAGGGATAATGTTCAAGTTTTACTGAAGTGGAGTGTGGGAGGAAACCGGAGCACCTGGCGAAAACCCACGCAGGCACGGGGGAGAACGTACAAACACCGTACACGCAGCACCCGAAGTCAGGATCGATCCGGGGTCTCTGGCGCTGTAAGGCAGCAACTCTATCGCTGCGCCATCGTGCCCCCAGCTGAGCCGTGAGCACCAAGGCCGTGGGATAAGTCTCAATAGCTCTTCATCTGGCATGGCCTAGCCACACTAAACTGAAAACACACTCTCTATGAAATGGCAGCTTTTAGCCGAACATATTTGTTCACTCGTTTTAAGCCAAAGCTCCCCCCCCCCCTCCCCTCACCCCCCCCCCCCCCCCCCCCCCCCCCCCTCCCCCGCCTCCCTTCCCCCCTCCCCTCCCCCTTCCCTCCCCCCTCCCCTCACCTCCCTTCCCCCCTCCCCTCCCCCCCCCCCCCCAGACCACCCACCTTCGTCCCCATCGCAATGCACATAGTTGGGAGGTGGGTGGTTGATGGGCTACAGACTGAAGAGGAGATGGTGTGATACTTTAATGCTGTGGCCATACTCTGACGATGTTGGATCTGGGCTCAGCTAACAGCAGGAACCCACGTGTGACTGTGTTCCCCTACACCAGCTACTGACCAGCAGCAATACCTCTGTGTAGAATGCAACTAGAATAGGAACAATACTTACACTCTACTTTAGACTTTAGAGATACAGCAGGGAAGCAGGCTCTTCGGCCCATCGACTCCGTGCTCACCAGCAATCAGCCTGTGCACTAACGCTATCCTGCACACACTAGGAACAATCTACAATTTTTCCGAAGCCAATTAACCTACAAACCCTTAGTGTGGGAGGAAGCCAGAGCACCCGGAGAAAACCCACCCAGTCACAGGAAAAATGTACAAACTCCGTACAGACAGCACCCGTCGTCAGGATCGAACCGGGGACTCTAGCGCTGTGAGGCAGCAACTCTACCGCTGCGCCATTGTGCCGGAATTCTTAAACTCCAAAGGAAAGCAGCCCAATGAGGAATGGATTACAGGAGGAGCAGCAAATCGGTGAATCTTTCCTGCAAGCCTATTTATAAAAACCATTATTCATTTAGCATACTGCAAACAAATGTACAGGAGGAATCGTCTACGAGTTTCTATAATAGAAGCAAGCGACAATTCTCATCAACATTACATCTCCATCTCTGCAAAACCATCCTCAGAATCCTTCGCAAAGGGGGTAAGGAACACACACAATCTTGGAATTGTCCAGAGAGAATAAAAATATTTTCCAAAAAATTACAAACCAACCCCCTCCCCCCCCCCCCCATCCCAATTCTTTTCCTCCTATTAAAAATGCTTTGCATGTAGCAACTTATTGGCCCCAGAGCCAAGCCGAAGCATCAAGTGCTTATAATTAACCATTAGAAAACAATGGACATACTACCAGAAGCAATAAGTGAATGGTTTCCCTCTGTTCTGCTCTGTCAAGTGATGTGTGTTCCTCTCGTGGAAACTTTTGAAATAGTGAAGTCGGGATGAAAAATTGAACATTTATTAAATACTGACGATTATGCATATTTTGACAGCCACCTAGCAGGACCTCTTTGCTGTTTAAATGGCTGCCCATTCTTGCTCTCACCGAGAGCTGACAGCAGAGATACCAGGGCAGCTGCCTTTGGAGGCCGTCTCTGCCTCCTGCCCCCGAGTTTTTTTTTCGCTGTCTTTTGAAAGCTGGGCCCATGCCGCTGCTCGAGAGTGGCTGCTGATGTGAACAAGTGACAGCTCCATGGAAACCGACCATTTCCCCCAAAAATATTCCTTTTTTCCCTTTGAGGGGCTGTCACGGTGCCGTGCGATTGTCGCACGACCCACCATCCGACCATGACAAAGCCCATTTTCTGGCTCGTCCTTGATTGATTAAAGAACTTTTATAGCAAAACCATGTTAAAAGACAAGAAAGTGACACCGGGAAAGAAAAGCCGGGGCAAAGGCTTCACCAGACAGTTTCCGTGGAAATGCCAAGGGCTGGGATGGACGGGAGAGAAACACAAATGTTGCTCTGCTCGGCAAAAAGGTCAGACCAGCCATGAAACTTGACAACAATGGCCGTGGAGATGATGATAAAGTGGGGAGAGATGGGGAGGAAGGCAGTGGTTATGTAAACTCCAGAGTTGATTATATTCCACAGAGAGTGGCACATTCTTCCTTTCATATGCCGGTTAGCACAATGTAAGCTAAAGCATGTGAATACCTATTGTGAAAGCATCTCCCTGGTTTTGCAAATCATCATAGCTTTTATCTTACTTTACCACCAGGATATATATATATATATATAGCACCGTTCCACGCTCTGGTTAGTTTTTTTTTTCATTATGGTTTTAGAGATACAGCGTGAAAACAGGCCCCTTTCAGCCCACCGAATCCACGGCGACCAGCGATCCCCCATTCACACGAGTTTAAAGCTTTAGTTTAGGTTCGAGTTTAGAGACACAGCGTGGAGACGGGCCGTGTAGGATTAGTGTCACGGGATTCTTGATGGTCAGTGTGGAGTTGAAGGGCCTCTACCTATGCTGGGTGACTCAATGTCCCAATCGCTAAGCCTAGTCGGACATGCAAACTCCACGCAGACAGCAGCTGAGGTCGGGATCGAACCCACATCGCTGCAGCTCGACCCGCTGCACCACTCTTCATAAGACACAGGAGCAGAATTAGGTCATTCGGCCCATCGGGTCTGCTCCACCATTCAATCTACTTTGATCTATTTTCCCCACCGAACCCCATTCTCCTGCCTTCGCCCCGTAATCTCTGACTCGCTTACTGGTAGCGCAGCGGGTAGAGCTGCTCCTCTCAGAGCCGGAGACCTGGGTTCGATCCTGACCTCGGGTGTTGACTGTGCGGAGTTTGCACGTTCTCTCCGTGACCGGGTGAGTTTCCTCCGGGTGCTCCGGTTTCCTCCCACATCCCAAAGACGTACGGGTTGGTAGGTTAATTGGCCTGCTGTAAAATTGCCCCTCGTGTATAAGGAGTGGATACGTAAGTGAGATAGCATGAAACTAGTGTGAATGGGGTATCAATGGATCCGGTGGGCCGAAGGGCCTGTTTACATACTGCATCTCCAACAAACCTGCTCCTCCCCCCTTCGCCCTCCCAGTTCCCAGCTCCCTCTTTGGTTCACTGTTTTATTGTCTGTGATGTTTTCTACATTTAAGGTGCTAAATTAGCACAATTTATTTTCTATTGATCAGACGTTTTCAAGGGTAAGGAAGAACATCTGAAGGACTTACTGTAGAAACAGCTCGCTGAACAATGATCAAACTTCTTGTATTAAGGGACAGATCCAGAGAGATTGAGAATTGCAACGCTGGTGCGGAAAAGACCAAATAAGCAAAATTAAAGGACCTTTGGCGATTGTAATTTTGCAATCACCTGTATGAATTTTACGAATCTCATCTCGCACTCTGAGAGGGAGCCTTTATTTTTGGTTTTGTTGCAGGGGGAAATTTCTTACAGTTTTTTGTTGTTGGTTTTAGTTTAGATAAATCAAGTTTCAGACACTGTGAGGCACAGCTCAATTGGAATTATTAGCAATAACAACATTTGCATATTCAAAGTCATAGTGACTCATTGAAATTATAGCCCTCATCAGTCTGAAGCAGGGTCCCGACCCAAAACGCCGCCTTTCCATGTCCTCCAGAGGTGCTGCCTGACCCGCTGAGTTACTCCAGCACTATCTCCATCAACATTTGTTCCTGACCACCAGGTCTCTGCAGTCGCATGTGTCACATCTCAGAGAGCGCTGGAATTGGGCAGCTATCTGTGGGCGGCACGGTGGCGCAGCGGTAGAGTTGCTGCCTTACAGCGCCAGAGACCCGGGTTCGATCCTGACCGCGGGTGCTGTCTGTACGGAGTTTGTACGTTCCCCCCGAAACCGCGTGGGTTTTCTCCGGGATCTCTGGTTTCATCCACACTCCAAAGACGTGCGGGTTTGTAGGTTAATTGGATTCTATAAATAGTCCCTGGTGTGTAGGTTAGAACTAGTGAACAGGTGATCCATGGTCGGTGTGGACTCGGGGGGCCGAGGGGCTTGTCTATACACACTGTATCTCTAAACTAAACTAAACTACACTAAACTAAACTAAATCTGTGATAGACACAAAAAGCTGGAATAACTCCGTGGGTCAGACAGCATCTCTGGATAAAAGGAATAGTGAATAGGAATAGCAATATCTCTCATTTTCCTTTCCCCTGGCTTTCAGTCTGAAGAAGGGTCTCGACCCGAAACGTCACCCATTCCTTCTCTCCAGAGATGCTGCCTGCCCCGCTGAGTTACTCCACCTTTTTGTGTCTATCTTCGGTTTAAACCAGCATCTGCAGTTCCTCCTTAAACTAAATCTGGGCCCAGTTTGACTGCCAGTGTGTTAATTGTGAAAGGAGTATGAATGGAAGTGCAGATTCTGAAGCGTTGACAGCAATTGTTGGACAAATAAACAAAGTTGTAAATATAGGCTTTTGTTTCTGATTTTTTTTTGGGGGGGGATTTTGTTCATTACCCACATCCTCACACACACAGGTCTGGCCTTTTGATCATCCCTAGTCTACCAGACCTGCCTGTCTTCAGCCATCTGAAGATCTCTTCCCAAATCCCTCCGCCTCTCTTATCCTCATCAGGACATCACCTTTGGCTATCAGCCTTCACATCTTCTCCAGCACCACATTGTCAGATGGTATTTGCTCGCAGTCCTCTGAAGTGCCTCGGGGCATTCCCACACAGTAAAGATACTATATTCACACAAGTTGTTGTTATTGTAACAAAACTGAGAGCAGAGTGCATGACACAAAGCAATAACCAAACAGAATGATGGGGGAATTCGGTGAGTCAGGCAGTATGTGTGAAGGGGGAGGGGTGGTTGACATTTTGGGTCGAGACCCTTCACCAACTCTGACCTGAGTACCATGATCTGAACAAACTATTTCCATACATTGACCACTGTTCAACAGTTCACTGACTTTGAGATTGCTAAGTAAGACTCGATCCAACACAGGACACAGAGTGCTGGAGTAACTCAGCGGCTCAGGCATCATCTCTGGAGAAAATGGATAGGCCACATTTTGGATTGGGTTCTTCAGAAGCTGACCTTCTTCAGACCCGGCCCAAAACGTTGGCCATCCATGTTCTCCAGTAACGCTGCCTGTTACCCCCACCTCCCCCCTCCCCCCTGCAGAATTACTCCAGATCTTTCTCTCTTGTTTACAAAACCAGCACCTGCAGTTCCTAGAGTTTAGTTTATTGTCGTGTGTACCGAGGTACAGTGACAAACTTTAGTTACGTGCTAACCAGTCAACGGAAAGACAACACATGATTACAATCGAGCCGTCCACAGTATACAGATACATGACAATGTGAATAACATTTAGTCCAAGATAAAGCCAGTAAAGTCCGATCAAAGATAGCCCGAGGGTTTCCAATGTGTCTGGATCCAACACAACTCTGTGCATTTGGCAATATCAGATCTTTGGACTGGCAGATGTTCCCAGACTATTGGATGTTCTTCCCACCAATATCCGAACACAATTTTAATTCACTTTGTTTCTACTATCACACAACACTGTAATTTAATGTAATTCCAGTGAACCTAGTTAGTATGAATGGAACGTGGGATACAGGGCAATGGCCAGTTTACAAAGAGCGTGGGAACCAGGGACATGGTGAGTTTAAAGAGAGGGAGGGAAATGAGGTCCTGGGTCAGTTTGAGGGGAACACAGAGAGAGTTGGAAGGGAGCGCGGGAACCGGGACCTCGGGGATTTGAAATGGAGTGAGATCTATGGGGGGGTCAGTGATTTGAAGGGGGTGCAGGAACCAGGGCCCCAGTGTTTCAATTAGTTCAGAGATACAGCACGGAAACAGGCCCTTTGGCCCACCAAGCCCGCACCAACCAGCGATCCCCGCACACTAACAGCATCCTACACACACTAGGGAGAAATTAAAATTATACCAAGCTAATCAGCCTACAAACCTGAATGTTTTTGGGGTGTGGGAAGAAACCGAAGATCACAGAGAAAACCCACGGAGGTCAAGGGGAGAAGGTACAAACTCCGTACAGACAGCACCCATTGTCAGTGAATTGAAATGGAGCTCAGGAACCAGGCCCCGGTGAGATGGTAGGAAGCCAAATGGTGGATGATCATTGTCTTACTGCAGACTAATCCGTGAAACATTCAACGCAACTCAACAAACCGACTGCAGAAACATTAGTTTAGTTTAGTTCAGATATACAGCGAGGAAACTGGCCCTTTGGCCCCCCTAGTCTGTGCTGACCAGCGATCCCTGCACACTAACCCCAACCCCACACACACTAGGGACAATTCACTTTTTATACTTTACACTTATACCAGCCAATTAACCTACAAAACTGTACGTCTTTGGAGTGAAATCTTAGAGTGATGACTTTTAGTGGTGACTTCGGAGTGAATTTGTATAATGTTACAGTCACCTGTACAGTAGCAGTGTTAAGTTACTCTGATCTAGATGTGTGAACTGGGAATTTTACACAAACTGAGTGGACTGACCTTTGTTTATGTTCATAAGCGATTGGAGCAGAATTTGGCCATTCGGCCCATCAAGTCTACTCTGCCATTCAATCATATCTGATCTATCTCTCCCTCCTAATCCCATTTTCCTGCCTTCTCCCTAAAACGTCTGACACCCGTACTAATCAAGAATCCACATATCTCTGCCTTAAAAGCAGTATGGGAACAAGGGGCCCAGTAAGTTCAAAGGGGGGGGGGGGGGGGAGAGTAAATGAGGTCCTGGGTCAGTGGTGGTGGTGGTGGTCTAGCTGATCTTCCAGGCTATTGGATGTTATTCCCTATTAATGTCCCCGCACGCATTTAATTCACTTAATTCACAAATGCTACACAGTACTAGAAGGTTTTCCAGTGAACCTGGCAAGTTTAACTGGAGCGCCAGAACGACCCACACGGCAAGAGACTGACTGCACTGTTTGCCAGCGTTAAGCTCAGCTACAGGGAACGAGCAGTGGAAAATTACGTGAAAGTTCACGAGGAATGTAACGTGAGACTGGCGGGTCTGGGCAGCATTGGGGATACATGACTCTCACTGTCAGGCTGGCCGGTGGGATGCCGCATGCACTGCATCGCATGCACTGACCTGGGGAGCATTGCAGGGAACGTCAACAGGTGACCAGTGCAGCATTCCGTGCAACCGCACGACCTGCCCCGGTGAAAGATCACTTCAGACCATCTGAGCTGGCCAGGGTAACGTTACATTAGACCAATACTCCAAGCCTGGCCAGTTTAATGTTCCATCGAAATACAGCAGCACAGAAATGGGCTCCATCTTGCCCCTGCCGACCATGACCACTGTGTTCATTAGTCCCACTTCATAAGATCATAGAAGATAGACATCACACAAAATGCTGGAGTAACTCAGCGGGACAGGCAGCATCTCTGGAGAGAAGGAATGGGTGACGTTTCGGGTCGAGACCCTTCTTCAGACGAGTCAGGGGAGAGGGAAACGCGAGATATAGGCCCTTCCCCAGGCTAGTCTGAAGAAGGAGTGACCGGTGAAGCATTATATCAAACTGCATGGATTTGATCCCGGCGAGAGTCCAGATCAAACCACATACCCTCACCAGAGCAAATTTACAAGGACTGAGCCACGGAACATTATGTGGACTCAGCAAAGAAAAGTTTGATTTAATTGCATGGACTGACTTATTAAAAGTTGCACGAATCTACACAGACTACCCAGTGGAATTATGCTGGATAACACATGGACCGAACCAACAGAACGTTTCATGAAACCACACGGGTTGCCAGAGTGCGTGGTGTGTGCTAGTCGAACTAGAAGCCTCACAAACTAGTGGGTGGGTTAGACCAGTGGTTCCCAACCTTTTTTAGCTTTTAATTTTTCTGTGCCCCCCCCCCCCCCCCCCGACATTATTAGCGGAAAAAAAGTACTTCAATATTATAATACCTTCCATAAAAATATCAGTGTCTATTAATTGCACATATATTCTGTTTTATTCTATTCCACAAACATCAAAAATATTTTGTGGATTCAATAACACAACAATTTATAATCATACATTAAACATATATTTCAACTACATAGGATTAAATTTATTAGAATTTAAATATATTTCAACTACATAGATTTAAATTTATTAGAACTGAAATTTAGGAGGCAGCTCTGTGGCCCCCTTCATTGAACCTGTGGCCCCCTAAATCCCAATGTTTTTCTGTGCCCCCCCTGAAATTTGCCATGGTCCCTTTGGGAATCACTGGATTAGAGCACAGAATGAGAGGTATTGTGTACGAGTTCACTTTCAGTTCAGTTTAGTTTATTGTCACGTGTGCCGAGGTACAGTGAAAAGCTGTCGTTGCGTGCTACCCAGTCAGCAGAATGACAATATATGATCACAATCGAGCCATTTACAGTGTATAGACACATGATAAGTGAATAACGTTGGGTGCAAGGTAAAGCTAGCAACGTCCGATCAAGGATAGCCCGATGGTCTCCCATGAGGCAGATAGTAGTTCAGCACTGCTCTCGGGTTGTGGTAGGATGATTCAACTGCCTGTTAACAGCAGAGAAGAAACTGCCCCCGAATCTGGAGGGAGATAATGCTTAAAAATAAAACTATGCAATATATTTATTACAGAGGTGACTGAAGAGTCGCTGGTCTTTGGGAACGGTATAGATTAAACTGATGTCAGGGACATGATACAGGATAGTGAAGAGTACAATTATATTTTGGGGTTTTGCAAGATAAAGTCATTAAAACGCATCCTCTTTTAAAGTGCTTTAAGTGGATGGGGGGGGGAGTCATTTAACTCATTCACAGCGCTACGGTGGCTCATATTTAGGCTACTGCACAATATTGTCCCATTAATAAATAACCATAATCTGAACTAATTAAAATTAAGTAAAAATGCTAAGTCAGGCATTGGATTTATATAAAAATGTTTTCATTATACAAAATACCAGATTTTAAATGTTCTAATAGAAAACTGCAAACTGCTGCCACAGACCTTCAAAAATGTCACTGCTTAAATTACAAAAACCTGCTTCTTGACAGTAACTCATTTATATTTTAGCTCCGTTCCATTATCCTAACGAATTCATCATCAGCAGATGCAATATTAACAGCAGAAAATCAACTCATTAGATCCAGTGGGATTTAATCAACATTGCAATCATGTATGCAGTTCCTTCAGAGTTTTTTTTCCCTTTCTCTTTTTTAGTCCTTTCCTTATAATTGTTTCATCTTGGATCTTAATAAATTATTCCAGGCTTAGATTGCCGACTTTCTCCGTTCAGTGCTACCTTACGCTAAAATATTTACAATAAACATCATTATGTCATGGGCACACATTTTGAAATGGCCTTTAGCTGCCCTGGAAGTGATAATTGGGTGTTTGTGTGTGTGTGTGTGTGTGTGTGTGTGTGTGTGTGTGTGTGTGTGTGTGTGTGTGTGTGTTTGTGTGTGTGTGTGTGTGTGTGTGTGTGTGTGTGTGTGTGTGTGTGTGTGCGTGTGTGCGTGTGTGCGTGTGTGTGCGTGTGTGTGTGTGTGTGTTTGTGTGTGTGTGTGTGTGACAATTAACCGTTTATGTACCATTCAGCAATAGACGTACAGGTTTGTAGGCCAATTGACTTGCTATGAATGTAAAATTGTCCCCAGTGTGCACTCCTGTCCCACTTAGGAAACCTGAACGGAAACCTCTGGAGACTTTGTGCCCCACCCAAGGTTTCCGTGCGGTTCCCGGAGGCTGCAGGTGGTTGCCGGAGGTTGCAGGTAGTGGAAGCAGGTAGGGTGACTGACAAAAACCTCCGGGAACCGCTGGTCGGCACGGACTCGGTGGGCCGAAGGGCCTGTTTGTGCCGAAGGGCCTGTTCGTCCCGAAACGTTGCCTATTTCCTTCGCTCCATAGATGCTGCTGCACCCACTGAGTTTCTCCAGCATTTTTGTCTACCTTCGATTTCCCTGCATCTGCAGTTCCTTCTTAAACATTTTGCTTTCTTTCATCGAGTAAAACATGTCTTAAGTTGGAACGAGGACCATATCCTTAAGTGGTTCTCAACCCAGGAGTGGAGTTTGGCAATTTCTAATAGGGAATGTGATATCTGACACAAGTATGGTGCTGGCATTTGAAATCTCCAAAGGGTATCCTTGCATCTTCATCTTCAAGAGATGGCTTTAAATGCGACAGCTACATTTCCCCTCCTTTCACACGAATGGTTTGTTAAGTTTCGTTTAGAGATACAGCGCAGAAACAGGCCCTTCGGCCCACCGAGTCCATGCCAACCAGCGATCTCTGTACACTAAAACTATCCTATACACACTAGGGACAAATTATAATTTTACTAAGCCAATTAGCCTACAAACCTGTACGTCTTTGGAGTGCGAGAAGAAACCGAAACTCCCAGTGAAAACCCACGTAGGTCACGCGGAGAACGTGCAGACTCCCTACAGACAGCACCCGTAGTCAGGATCGAACCCGGGTCTCTAGCGCTGTAAGGCAGCAACTCTACTGCTGTACTGATGGTTTGGTTGGGCAAACGGAGAGGGTGGTCACAGAGGCCACTCTCCCCAGGATGAGACTATCCCACAGCACTCCGGGCGCGCTGACAATGTCCACAATACCCGACTACAACATTTGTGGTGATGAGGGGCAGCGAAGTGGCGCAGCGGTAGAGTTGCTGCCTTACTGCACCAGGGACCCGGGGTTCGATCCTGACTACAGGTGCTTTCTATCGGGAGTTTGTACATTCTCCCTACGATCCCAAAGACGTACTGGTGTTTAGGTTAATTGGCTTTGGTAAAATTCTAAACCGTCCCTAGTGTGTGTACGGGAATCACTGGCCAGCGTGCATTTGGCTGGCCAAAGGGCCCGTTTCCGTGCTAGGTCTCTAAGAGTAAAGTGTAAAAGTCAGGTGAAGTGCTAACTTTCAAACCAAGGGAAACATCAATGCAAGTGTCCACCAACAATAAACAGGGTGTTATTAAAAATAAATATCGTTGAATATTTCAGTAAGTGATCGGCCACTTCACACAATTCACAAGCCGCCCTTTATTATTTCGATGGGAGGTTTAGTTCAAAACATGTTGGCCAACAACAGTCAGCTTGGTTCAACTACAAATACACAGAATGATGCTGTCGTGGGTTTTATTTTAAATCTTAGATATTTCTGTTGGGATTTTTTTTGAAAAAGAAATGTCATTTGCAACAGTGAGGAACATGGATAGATTGGTGAGACCATTGACAGGTTGCAAATGTAGTTTATTGTCACGTGTACCGAGGTACAGTGAAAAGCTTTTGTTGTGTGCTAACCAGTCGGCGGGGAAACAATAGATTACTACAATCGAGCCATCCACAGTGTGTAGATACATGATAAAGGGACAATAGGCAATAGACAATAGGTGCAGGAGTAGGCCATTCGGCCCTTCGAGCCAGCACCGACATTCAATGTGATCATGGCTGATCATCCCCAATCAGTATCCCGTTCCTGCCTTCTCCCCATATCCCCTGACTCCGCTATCTTTAAGAGCTCTCTCTTGAAAGCATACAGAGAACCTGCCTCCACCGCCCTCTGAGGCAGGGAATAACGTTTAGTGCAAGATAAAGTCCAGTAAAGTCCGAGGGTCTTCAATGAGGGAGATGGGATGTCAGGACTGATCTCTAGTTGTTGTTAGAATGGTTCAGTTGCCTAATAACAGCTGGGAAGAAACTGTCCCTGAATCTGGAGATGTGCGTTTTCACACTTCTGTACCTCTTGCCTGATGGGAGGGTTGAGAAGAGGGTGCGGCCAGGGTGAGAATCGTCCTTGATGATGCTGCTGGCCTTGCCGAGGCAGCGTGAGGTGTAGATGGAGTCAATACAAGGGAGGTAGGTTTGTGTGAATGGTCTGGGCTACAATGTCTTGCGGTCTTGGATGGGGCTGTTCCCAAACCATGCTGTGATACAGAAGCCAACCTACAAACCTGCAGGTATTTGGAATGTGGAAGGAAACCAGGGCGTCTGGAGAAAACGTACACAGGGAGACGATATAAACTCCGTATAGACAGTACCCATAGTCAGGGTCGAACCCGAGTCTCTGGCGCTGTAAGACAGCAACTACCGCTGCGCCATTATGCCACCTCGTTTCTCCGCGTGAGTCGCTTACATTCCAATGACATGAACATTGAATTGCCCAAGTGTAGACAACTAACCTGCAAACACCACCCTCACTCGGCAGCAGCTCTACCCACTGCGCCACCGTGCCGCTGATAGAGTGTTTTGCTGGGATGAGATCTCACTGAATGGTATAGCAGGAACAAGAGGTGGAATGGCCTCACAGGGTCACACAATGAACTGCAGATGCTGGAATCTCAAGTGAAACACAAAGTGCTGGAGTAACGCAGCGAGTTGGGCAGCATCTATGGAGGGAATGGACAGGGGACGTTTTGGGTCGGGATGGACAGATGACGTTTAGGGTCGGGGCCCACCCTCAGACTAGTTGAATGGCCTGCCCCAGCGTGGAAACAAATCCTTCGGCCGAACTTGCTCAATCCAACCAACATGCCCCATCTACACTAGTCCTGCCTGCCTGCATTTGGCCCATATCCCTCTAAACATGTCCTATCCATGTACCTGTCTAAAAGTTAATAAACGTTGCAATAGTTCCTGCCTCAACTACCACCTCTGACAGCTCGTTCCATACACCCACCACCCTTTAAGTTACCCCTCAGGTTCCCATGAAATCTTCCCCCCTTCACATTAAACCTATGTTCTTTGGTTCTCAGTTCCCCAAATCTGGGCAAGAGACTGCATTTACCTGATGTATGCCTCTCGTGATTTTGTACACCTCTATGAGACCACCCCTCATCCTCCTGCGCGCCAAGGAATAGAGTCCCAACCTGCTCAACCTCTCCCTGTAGCCCAGGGCCTCGAGTCCTGGCAACACCCTGGTAAATCTCTTTCCAATGTGGAAACAAGGAACTGCAGATGCTGGTAAAAAACACACAAAATTATATCAAAAAGCTGGAATAACCCAACAGGTCAGGAAGCATCTCTGGGCAACATGGATAGGTGAAATTTCGGACCCTATCTAACCCCATGACCCTATCGTAGAACATAGAAACATGGAAAAATAGGTGCAAGAGTAGGCCATTTGGCCCTTCGAGCCAGCACCGCCATTCAATATGATCATGGCTGATCATCTATAGTCAATACCCCGTTCCTGCCCCCCCATATCCCTTGATACCCTTAGCCCTAAGAGCTAAATCTTACTCTCTCTTGAAAACTTTCGTTAGAGATGCTGCCTGGCCCGCTGAGTTACTCCAGCACTTTGTGTGTGTCCCTGTCTCTTTCCGGGTCTGCTAATAACCCGTGATATTGTAGCTGCAGTCAGGGTGCAGTGGTGATCTCCGCACAAGCAGGTGCTCCCATGCACCAGTGCCTTTAACACGCGGAGAATGCGCCGTTGCAGCAGCTCCGCATGCTGTGCATTGTAAAGGTTGCTGTTGACGAGGAGGTTGCCAGGCACTCTCTCTCCCTCTCTCTGTGTGCGCTGAAAAGATTAAACTCTGAATGTGTTCGACAAGAGTTTGATGTGTTCAGAAGTTGGGAATAGCTCCTTAATCACTTGGTCTCTAACAATGCTTTCTTCTCTTCCCGGGTCAGCTGTGACCTTGTCACATTGAGTTAAACTTCCTGCTGCTACACCCACAGACAGCGCTTGACAGCTTTCGCTGTCCTCCGCCCCTGATCGCATGTGTAATCCCGTGTCGCCTGTGTATCTGCTAAATCATCTGTTAGTAAACCAATTCTGGGACTTCTTTTTCTTCCCCCCACTCTGTTTATTAGATTATCGGGTTGTTTCGAGTTCTTGACGTGCTCGCTAATCCTAATCGAAGTGGACAGCTCTAAGGCTTCCTTCCACAAGGAAGGGCTTTCCCACTCGCAGCCCGTCTCCGCGTCCCACCCTCTTGCCCGGCGGCGGGGGCGAGAGAGATTTGCATTTCCATAGCGCCTATCGCAGCCGCAGTCCATAGAAACATAGAAAATAGGTGCAGGAGTAGGCCATTCGGCCCTTCGAGCCTGCACCGCCATTCAATATGATCATGGCTGATCATCCATCTCAGTATCCTGTACCTGCTTTCTCTCCATACCTTTAGCCACAAGGGCCACATCTAACACCCTCTTAAATATAGCCAATGAACTGGCCTCAACTACATTCTGTGGCAGAGAATTCCACAGATTCACCACTTTCTGTGTAAAAAATGTTTTTCTCATCTCAGTCCTAAAATATTTCCCCTTTATCCTTAAACTGTGACCCCCTTGTTCTGGACTACCCCAACATCGGAAACAATCTTCCTGCATCTAGCCTGTCCAACCCCTTAAGAATTTTGTAAGTTTCTATAAAAAAGATCCCCCCTCAATCTTCTAAATTCGAGTACAAGCCGAGTCTATCCAGTCTTTCTTCATATGAAAGTCCTGACATCTCAGGAATCAGTCTGGTGAACCTTCTCTGTACTCCCTCTATGGCAACAATGTCTTTCCTCAGATTAGGAACACTGACACTATTGAAGATAGACACAAAATGCTGGAGTAACTCGGCGCGGACAGGCAGCGTCTCTTTATAGAAGGAGTGGGTGACGTTTCTGGTCGAGACACTTCTTCAGACTGATCAGACTGTTGCTATTATTGAAACGCAGCCATGAGTGCAGGATCTGTGGGACGCATTCACCGCTGTAATGTAGTGGGAATTACAGCGACACAACTATCGCAGGGAGTCTGAAGAAGGGGGTCCTAACCCGAAACGTCACCTATTCCTTTTTCTCCACAGATGCTGCCTGACCCGTTGAGTTACTCCAGCATTTTTGTGTCTATCAGTCTGGACTGCGGCTGCCTGCCATAGTCTAAACCAGCACCTGCTGTTCTTTGTTTAAGAAGGAACTGCAGATGCTGGAAAATCGAAGGTACACAAAAATGCTGGAGAAACTCAGCGGGTGCAGCAGCATCTATGGAGCGAAGGAAATAGGCAACGTTTGGTCCCGAAACGTTGCCTATTTCCTTCGCTCCATAGATGCTGCTGCACCCGCTGAGTTTCTCCAGCATTTTTCTGTATCCTGGTGTTCTTTGTTTTCTGCTGTTTCAGTCATTTGGGGAGCGGAGATTCACAGCCAGAGGTTCAATGCCCTGATTAAGTCTTATTCTTCAGTTTAGTTTAGAGATTTAGCGCCGAAACAGGCTCTTCGGCCCACCGAGTCCGTGCCGACCCGCTACCCCCCCCCCCGTACACACCAACACAATCCTACACACACACTAGGGACAATTTACATTTACACCAAGCCAATTAACCTGCAAACCTGTACGTCTTTGGAGTGTGGGGGGAAACCTGAGCACCCGGGGAAAAACCACGCGGGTCACAGGGAGAACATGCAAACTCCGTACAGACAGCAGCCATAGTCAGGTCGAACCTGGGTCTCTCTGTAAGCGCTGTAAGGCTGCAACTCTACCGCTGCGCCACCGTGCCACCCTTCTTATGAAGATTGAAAAGACTAGGCTTGTATTCACTGGAGTTTAGAAGGATGAGGGGAAGATCTTATAGAAACATATAAATTTATAAAAGGACTGGACAAGCTAGATGCAGGAAAAATGTTCCCAATGTTGGGTGAGTCCAGAACCAGGGGCCACAGTCTTAGAATAAAGGGGAGGTCATTTAAGACTGAGGTGAGAAAAAACTTTTTCACCTAGAGAGTTGTGAATTTATGGAATTCCCTGCCGCAGAGGGCAGTGGAGGCCAAGTTACTGGATGGATGTAGCTTTAGGGGCTAGTGGAGTCAAGGGATATGGGGAGAAGGCAGGCATGGGTTATTGATAGGGGACGATCAGCCATGATCACAATGAATGACGGTGCTGGCTCGAAGGGCCAAATGGCCTCCTCCTGCACCTATTTTCTATGTTTCTATGTTTCTAAGTCCCCTAGAATCGAGGGTGACTTGGCTCTAGTTGTGCGTGTTCCAAGGTGAATAGATGGATAGTGTAGGAGGCGGTGTGTCTATTTACGTTTACATTTACAGGTGCGCCATTGCCCATTGGGGTGGAGCAGCGGGTCCCGGGTTCAATCCTGACTCCGGCTGCTGATTGTACGGAATGCGTGCGTTCGCTCCGGGTTGCCTCCCACACTCCAAAGACATGCAGGCTTGCAGATCGATGGGCTTTTGTAACTTCTCCCCAGTGTGTGTAGGATAGAACTCCTGTACTGGGATCGCTGATCAGCGTGGACTCAGTGGGCCGAGTGGCCTGTTTCCACGCTGTAACGCTAAACTAACCTGAATGACATTAGACTAAACTAAACTGTTGGTGCAGGAAGGAACTTCAGATGCTGGTTTACGCCAAAGGTAGACACAAAATGCTGGAGTAATTCAGCGGGACAGGCGGCAGACACTTAATGCCTGGCTGTCGGGAGTGGGACTTGAACCTGGCATGGTGACATGTGGAGAGAGTGCTACCCACTGTGTCACACAGGCTGTTAAAGACCTGAGACTCTGTCTAAATTACAGACAAAAGTCATAGAAAGTCATCCGTGTGGCAAGACTTGACTCTCTTGACTTGACTTGAAGATAGGGGAGACAACTAGAATCTTATCCCCAGGTTGGGATTGTCAAAGACTAAGAGGCATGTCTTTAAGATGAGAGGAGCAAAGTTTAACAGAGATGTGCGGGGCAAGTTTGTTTTGCCCAGTGGGTGGTGGGTGCCTGCAATGCTCTGCCAGGGGTGGTGATGGAGGTAGATACGAGAGTGGTGTTGAAGAGGCTTTTAGATTGGGCACATGGATATGCAAGGAATGGAGGGATATGGCTCACGTGCAGGCAGAGGAGATTAGTTGAACCTGACATCTTGTTCAGCATGGACATGGTGGGTCGATGGGTCCGTCTCCGTTCCTGTGCTGGACTGTTCTATGTTCTATGTCAGGCCATGTCTGCCACTCAGTACACTTGTGGGCTATTGGGGTTTAGAGTGAAGAGGGAGGCTGCTTTATCTGGGTCCTATCAGTACTTGGACTGGGCGCGGTCTACAGTGGTACCGCTGCAGTGGAGGACACCATGGCTGCACTTGGCCAGGCCGAGCCTGTAACACCGCCAGGACAACAGACCTTCATCGTCAGATCAAGATCCCTGCACTTGCAACAACTGAGACTTGAAAATGGCGCCCAACTGGCGACTCTATATACTGTCTCAGCGTACAACTCCTATACACTTGTACTGTATCTGAGATGCCTATCCAACATGTATCTAAGTGCTTACGTATGGCGATACTTGTACTGAACTGTATACAAAAATGAATTTCACTGTACATCAGTACACGTGACAAATGAAACTCCACACCGTACCAAAATACCATAAAAATCAGGAAACAGTATCCATCCACTCTGTGATCCAAAGATGCTTGTATCAAAATACATGAATGCAAAAGCTCTTGTGCTAAATCATCTCCTACAGTGAGGAAGATACAGCAGCCACCCACATATCCAAACGCTGACTCACAGCGGCACTGTGCTCTGGAATTTCCATCAGTACCTTTCGTTATTAGTGTTCACTCTCTTATTTGTTGACCTAAGAGTCAACAGATGGCGGAGATTCTTCTTGAGACCTGCGATGATCAAACTAATGATGAAGCCTTTAAAGGCCTAATCTGACTGTGCAATATTAATACAGATGTGCGTCCCATTTCATATGAAATGTTTGCTCTGGCCACCACAGAATGAGAGCGATCGCACGTGACTGTTCAAATGTCTGTGGAATTCTCTGCCTCAGAGGGCGGTGGAGGCGGGTTCTCTGGATGCTTTCAAGAGAGAGCTAGATAGGGCTCTTAAAAATAGCGGAGTCAGGGGATATGGGGAGAAGGCAGGAACGGGGTACTGATTGGGGATGATCAGCCATTATCACATTGAATGGCGGTGCTGGCTCGAAGGGCCTAATGGCCTACTCCTGCACCTATTGTCTATTGTCTATTGTCGAAATGGTGGACTGAGTACTTATGGCTAATGAACCACAGCACAATGCTTCGTGTTTTCAGTTCATAAGTTCTAGGAGCTGATTTAGGCCATTTGGCCCATCAAATCTACTCCGCCATCCAATCATGGCTGATCCATCTTTCCCTCTCAACCCGTACTAATCAAGAATCTGTCTATCTCCGCCTTGAAAATATCCATTGATGGCTTCCACAGTCATCTGTGGCAATGAATTCCACAGATTCACCACGCTCTGACTAAAGAACTACCTCCTCTAGATAATGTTGGGGAATGGGCCAATGTAAAGTATCTTGGCTAATTTCTTGCCTGTAAATTCGGTTGCAATTTTTCCTCATAATGTATGGATTAAAATGGCTTTTTTTCCCGAGTACTGAGAAGGACTTTGGACTTCAGACTTTAGATTCAGCACAGAAACAGTGCCCTTCGGCTCACTGAGTCCGCACCAACCAGCGATCACATTAGGGACAATTTACAATTTTACCGAAGCAGATTAACCTGCAAACCTGTACGTCTTTGGAGTGTGGGTGGAAGCCTGAGCACCCGGAGCAAACCCATGCAGTCACGGAGAGAAAGTACAAACTCCGTACAGACAGCACCCGAGACCAGGATCTCTGGCGCTGTGAGGCAGTAACTCTACCGCTGAGCCACCGTGTATGTCAGCGGGGATTGAACAGTTAACTCAGGTAATTAGCTAGATCCCTCCCCAGGGCTGTGTATGTGAGTGCACCTGACTGCAATCCTTCTGCATTCATACCCAATCTCGACTGGTTTTGTTCAGACTCAATTTAACTAATTTAACCCGACGTCCTGCCCAGCCAGCCAACCCATTGGAGGAGGGCGCTGCTAATGGCCTCTGCTGAAGTGTGCTAACATGAGCTGTGGCTCGCTCATACGCTCACTGACGCTTCAATCACCCGCTCATGACGAATGATTACAGATATTGCAGGCACCGATAGATATCGCAACCACATGGAAACCAGGCTTCACTCCAACAGAAGCAGAAGAACAAACATCTAATGAACACGGGAGAAACATATCAAAAGAATATAACATGAGAAACGGCATAACTCAGTCATTCACACCAGCTACTTATTGACGAATTATGGTAACAGTAGACAACTATATTTATCACACCAATATTTGAAACGTCAGCTGCAATACTGGAACAATCTTTTCTCACACCCAATGGAATTTATTTAGTTGGGCTAAATTTATTGTTGAGCAGTATCACACCCCGATTTAGTAATCATTAACAAATATTGCACCGTAAACATCCATTAAGTTTCCTAATTAACGACGTATAAGCTGTTTGACGAGGCACTGCGTGGATGAGACAAGCTTGTGGGCGGTTCCGTTGCAGTCCTGGTTACTGATGAGCGTCGACTAAATCGCCAGTGTTGGCAGCCCGCCCGCCCGCCCACACGTGCTACAGGCAGAACGTTGCATTGGTGCTAATTTATTGCTCTGAAAATGAGCAAATGAGCGAGCGTTTGACTGCACTGGGGCCTGTACTCATTGGAGTTTAGTAGGATCAGGGGGGACCTCTCATTGAATAGAGAAAGGCCTGGATAGAGTGGATGTGGAGAGGATGTGGTTAGAACCAGAGGTCATAGCCTCAGAATGGCCTCATTCTGCTCCCATGACTCATGAACCGGGATGTGTGCTCATTTCTCCTACTATCCCACCTCCCTTTCCCCTTCTCCCATTCCCATCTGCCAATATTCCTTCCTCTGGCTTCAAGTTCTACGCCTCTTCACTTATCAAATAACATTGTCTTATTCCCATCTCAGGCGTTTGTCCACCTATTTTCCAATCAAGGCCTCCCACATCTGTCACAGCATCCACCTATCACTCCCTTGGCTTTAACCCGCCCACATTCTTTTACACCACCCACTACTACAATCAGTGTGAAGAAGGGTCCCGACCCGAAATGGCACCTACCCATGTTCTCCAGAGATGCTGCCTGACCTGCTGAATTGCTCCAGTACTTTGCTTCTATTTTGGCTCAAATATAGAGCAAAGTTTTGATCATTATACAGGACCTACCATTAGATCGGATGCATCAGCCCTGTCAACTCATCATTGTGATAAAGCTAAGATAGACACAGAATGCTGGAGTAACTCAGCGGGACAGGCAGCATCTCTGGATAGAAGGAATGGGTGAGGTTTCAATAGACAATAGACAATAGACAATAGGTGCAGGAGTAGGCCATTTGGCCTACTCAAGCCAGCACCGCCATTCAATGTGATCATGGCTGATCATCCCCAATCAGTACCCCATTCTTGCCTTCTCCCCATATCCCCTGACTCTGCTATTTTTAAGAGCCCTATCTAGCTCTCTCCTGAAAGCATCCAGAGAACCTGCCTCTGAGGCAGAGAATTCCACAGACTCACCACTCTGTGAGAAAAAGTGTTTCCTCGTCTCCGTTCTAAATGGCTTACTCCTTATTCTTACACTGTGGCCCCTGGTTCTGGACTCCCCCAACATCGGGAACATGTTTCCTGCCTCTAGCGTGTTCAAGCCCTTAACAATCTTTCAGGCCGAGACCCCTCCCCAGACTGAGTGAGGGGAGAGGGAGACACAGAGATAAGGAAGTGTAAGGTGTGAAAACAAAACAAAGAGGATGTTGATCAAGGAAATGTAGAATTTATCATTGTTAGCTAGGAGAAGGTAACAACAAAACAAACAGAGATGAAATGTAAATGAGGACAGTCAGACTAGCTGGAGAACTGGGAATAGGGGGATAGAGGGAGAGGGAAAGCAAGGACTATTTGAAGTTAGAGAAGTCAATGTTCATACCGCTGGGCGTGTAAGCTGCCCAAGCGAAATATGAGATGCTGTTCCTCCAATTTGCACTGGGCCTCACTCTGACAATGGAGGAGGCCCAGGACAGAAAGGTCAGTGTGGGAATGGGAGGGGGAGTTGAAGTGTTTGGCACCCAGGAGATCAGGTAGGTCCAGGCGGACTGAGTGAAGTAATGAACCTCTGTCTACATTTATTTGCAGATAAACCATTGAACTTTGAGAATGACCACATGAAGAATGAATGTAATAGAACAATGAAACACACCACAGAGCCACTCATAAAGCAAACGCCATGAACTTACTGATCCACACAGGACTCTGCGTTAGTTTGTTGTACCACCGCTCACCAGACTTCCCCTCCTGTCAAGAAACAAGGGCAAATGGTCAGAAGTTGCCAAGAAAGTGAATCAGAGGTCATCTTTCATCAGTCGTGGTTTGAAATGTACTACCTGAAACCCTCACAATGAGTGGCCTTTTCTGCCATTAACTTGTTCCTATAAAACTTATGCTTCTTCTCGCACTGCCTCACTTGCACCTCTCCCCCCCCCCCCCCAGTCCCCATCCCCGTCCCCCACCCGTCCCCCCCTCATCTACCCCACTCCCCCACAAGGTGGGGCATCTGGGATAAATACACTGAAGTTGTCACTTCAATGAGAGAGGTCACTCTCGGGAGGGAGGGAGGGAGGGAGGGAGGGAGAGAGGGAGAGAGGGGGAGAGGGGGAGAGGGGGAGAGAGAGACAGACAGACAGAGCAAGAGTGAGAGTGAGAGAGAAGGAAGGAGAGAGAGGGAGAGAGGGAGGCAGAGAGAGGGAGGGAGAAGGAGAGGGAGAGAAAAAAGCAATAAAAAGAGAGTTACTTAGCTCTTAGGGCTAAAGGAATCAAGGGATATGGTGCAAAAGCAGGAACCGGGTACTGATGATCAGCCATGATCATATTGAAGGGCAGTGCTGGCTCGTGGGACCGAATGGCCTCCTCCTGCACATATTTTTCTATGTTTCTATGTTTTTTTATGAGGGAATGGAGATGGAAAGAGGTGAAGGAGAAACAAACATACAGAAAAGATCAGAACGAGAGAGGGAGAGAGAAAAGAAACAGAGGAGAGAGTAAGAAAGACGGGCAGGGGAAGAGAGAGAGAGAGAGAGAACACTGATTACATCTCATTTCAGAATGTGATGGACAGTAGCCAAATAGAAGTTACCAACTGTTGAGAGAAAATTGTGATGATCTCTTCCATAGGAGACAGTAAGTGACCTCTAAGTACGATAACAGCACACACACACACACACACACACACACACACACACACACACACACACACACACACACACACACACACACAACACACACACACAGCACACACACACACCACACACACACACACACACACACACACGCACACACACACACACACACACCACACACACACACACCACACACACACACCACACACACACACACACACACGCACACACGCACACACACACACACACACCACACACACACACCACACACACACACACACACACACACGCTCACACACACGCACACACATGCATATATACACACACACACACACACACACTCCCCCGTGTACACTGCACTCACGTGCGTTGGGTACAATTTACAGAAAGTGTGTGAAAGTTTGCCGCCATATTTTCCCTCTGGAAACGTGTGAATGGATGTGTCAGGTTGGAGCAGCTGTTCGGGGTCTCCCCCAGAACTGAACAGTGCTTTGGTAAAACGCAACCCCCCCCCCCCCCAGTTCTCCTGCCTGCCACTCTGCTGTGGTTCGGCACTGGGTTGAAGCCACAGGGCAGGTGGGGAAACACCTCGTCCCTTCAAACACTCAAAGCTATTTCTCTCCCTCATCGTGAGAAGCCATTTATCTTTCTTTCCTCGCCCCCTGTGACATAAAGTGCGGACATTGCCTCTACTCGTGGATGCCGCAGCAATGACTACAAATATACGGCTGGTACACAAAAATGCTGGAGAAACTCAGCGGGTGCAGCAGCATCTATGGAGCGAAGGAAATAGGCAACGTTTCGGGCCGGGTCTGAAGAAGGGTTTCGTCTCGAAACGTTGCCTATTTCCTTCGCTCCATAGATGCTGCCGCACCCGCTGAGTTTCTCCAGCATTTTTGTCTACCTTCGATTTTCCAGCATCAGCAGTTCCTTCTTAAACACAAATATACGGCTCATCTCCGCGAGAAGGTGCAGGGGGTTTGGTCGGACGGTTCTGCGGCCTCAGAGGCTCGTCAATAAATTTCTCGTTCCTGTCTTTCTGGCTTGAAATTCATTACCTAATAAGGAGCGGGCTGCTTTCTAAGTTATTTCTAGTGTGTGTGTGTGTGATAATACTCTCTCTAGGATGCCTGGTCTGGCTACGGCTGCAACTCTGTAGATGCTGCGCTCACGGGGCAATGAGCAGCGAAATGGTGTCAAGGAAGCGGGTCTTGAAAAGTGCACTGGTTGGGCGACAGGTTGTGTAAACAGACCCTGACATCATGTATCTCCCCCCCAAGCCTCTCCCACCCCCACCCCTCCCATTCCACCTGCCCCCTGAATTCACTGTGCACTGTGTACAGCAAGTTCACCCGCCCTTGCTCCTGCGATGTAATAATAATAATAATAATAATAATGGATGGGATTTATATAGCGCCTTTCTAATACTCAAGGCGCTTTACATCGCGCCCCTGTCCCACTTAGGAAACCTGAACGGAAACCTCTGGAGACTTTGCCCCCCACCCAAGGTTTCTGTGCGGTTCCCGGAGGTTGCAGGTGGTTGCCGGAGGTTGAAGGTGGTTGCCGGAGGTAGCAGGTAGTGGAAGCAGGTAGGGAGACTGACAAAAACCTCCGGGAACCGCATGGAAACCTTGGGTGGGGCCAGAGGTTTCTGTTCAAGTCTCCAGAGGTTTCTGTTCAGGTTTCCTAAGTGGGACAGGGGCATTTAGCCGTGACTTTGGACATGGGACTTTTTCTCACAGAGAGTTGTGAGTCTGTGGAATTCTCTGCCTCAGAGGGCAGTGGAGGCCGGTTCTCTAGATGCTTTCAAGAGAGAGCTAGATAGGGCTCTTAAAAATAGCGGAGTAGGGGCTATGGGGAGGAGGCGGGAATGGGATACTGATTGGGGATGATCAGCCATGATCACATTGAATGGCGGTGCTGGCTCGAAGGGCCGAATGGCCTACTCCTGCACCTATTGTCTATTGTCTATTGACATGATACTGGGGTGGCTAATTCGGTTCACTTTAAATGCACAGTTGTTTCTGGCTGGTGGGAGCGCATTCTGCAGAGGTGGTGGCCCCATCTAATGCATGCGCTGCTGCAGCGGCGGACAGGTTGCGTGAGAGTCCCGCAAAGTAGCCCGATGCATCTGCATTACAGGTGGCCACGTCCCAAGTGATTTCTTCCCCCGTAGCATCGGGATGAAGATAACAGGAGCCTGAGAACCAGGTTGAAGAACAGCTTTTACCGGCCAAGCAGCAAGCAGGCACTTGGACCACATGGCACAAGCCCCAACCAGAAGTCTCCACTGCCACCGAACTGTACTGCTGTGGACTTTGGCTCGCACTATAGGTCTTGTTAGCCTGGGATAGCTGAACTTTTGTTGCAGGGGTTCCCAACCTTTGTCGTCCCGTTTACCCCCGGCAACTTTAATACGACATAAACAATGTTACTTCACTTATTTATGAACAACTAATGATGAACAGAACCAAACACAGTCAGTCAATGAGAAAAAATATGTACAGATCCAGAATCAACAAATGTAGCCCCTGGGTCGGCGTAAATTTGCCCCAGGTTTGGAACCCTTGGTTTATTGTATAGTTAATTTAGTTTAGTTTAGAGATACTCCACGGAAACAGGCCCTTCGGCCCACCAAGTCTGCGCCTACCACCGATCCCCGCACATTAACGCTATCCTACACACACTGGGGCCAAATTTTACATTTATAGCAAGCCAATTAAATTGCAAACCCGTAGGTCTTTGGAGTGTGGGAGGAATTATGTAATATGTAATATGTGATTCTGTTCCATTCTGTTTTGGAGTTTTTTTGCACAAATCCGCGAGCATTGCCACTTTTCATTTCACTGCACATCTCGTATGTGTATGTGACGAATACATTTGACTTGAAACCGAAAATCTCGGAGAAAACCCACGCAGGTCATGGGGAGACCGTACAAACTCCGTACAGACAGCGCCCATAGTCAGGATTGAACCCGGGTATCTGGCGCTGTGAGGCGGCAACTCTACCACCGTGCCGCCCGCATGGTTATCTTGTTGCATTTAACAATGTTGCATGTCATTGCACTGAAAACTGCAGCGCGGGAGAATGCCACTGTTCCTGTCCCGTGCATATGACAATTAAATTATCTCATCTCTCATTACCCCCCCCCCCCCTTCCCCTCCTCTGTCCCAGTTCCCCACACTGTGCCTGACTATTCCAAAGTACCCCAGTTCAGAGCCCCTTATTCAGTCCTCTGTGAACATTGCACATTTGAAACTCCGTGATAAAGATTCTAATTGGTGCCACGTTTAGCTTAATATTGTCACGTACCCATGCTAATACTTGCACATACTTATTGTTTTATTTCCCCCCCACCCATTAAAGTTCTAACTCTTTGCTCTGCAATCACATTTTATCATTCCTTCATCAATTTCTTGATTGTCCTTGCCGAATCGTATGAGTTTACTTCAGTTTAGTTCATTGTCACGTGTAGCGAGGTACAGGGGAAAGCTTCTGTTGCGTGCTAGTAGCCCTGTCCCACGGTACGAGTTCATTCCAAGAGCTCTCCCGAGTTTAAAATAAAAAATCAAACTCATGGTAAGCACGGAGAATGAACGTAGCAGGCACGTCGGAGCTCGGGGGGACGTCTCTTAGCGGTTCGTACCGCTAACGGCGGGTACTCGGGAAGACTCGCTAACGGCAGGTAAGCACGGGAAGACTCGTGAAGATTTTTCAACATGTTGAAAAATGGGTCTCTGGCGCTGTGTTGAACATGTTGAAAAATGCCCACGAGAGCCCCGAGTACCGACGAGCGGCCATTACCGTAAATCTCCGAGTTCGAATCAGGGCAAACTCAGGAGAGCTCTTGGAATGAACTCGTACAGTGGGACAGGTCTTAAATAACCAGTCAGCGGAAAGATAATACATGATTACAATCGTGCCATCTACAGTGTACAGATACATGATAAGAGAATGTTCAAGAAGGAACTGCAGATGCTGGAAAATCGATGGTAGACAAAATTGCTGGAGAAACTCAGCGGGTGCAGCAGCATCTATGGAGCGAAGGAAATAGGCAATGTTTCGGGCCGATACCCCGGAAATAGGCAAAGCTTTGGGCCGAAACCCTTGTTTCGGCCCGAAACGTTGCCTATTTCCTTCGCTCCATAGATGCTGCTGCACCCGCTGAGTTTCTCCAGCAGTTTTGTCTACCCATGATAAGGGAATAACGTTTAGTGCAAGGTAAAGCCAGTAAAGTCCGATCAAAGATAAATATAGTTGTAGGAGTAGAGATTTAAAAGAGTGGAGCGGATTATCGTGTGTGATTGCGGATCCACTTCTGTGACTAACACACAGTGGTCTGGGATGGGCGCCATCTTGAATCATGTATAGCCTTTTCTCTGACTGGCTGGCACACAAATTAAAATTTTTCACTATACCTCGGTACACGTGACAATAATTAAAACCTAAACTAAACGGTGGAAACTCTTTACCACAGAGTTTCAGATGGGCGGTGTTTACGGGGGAATTAATGGGGGAGTCTAAGCAGGACTACATTGGAAAAGTCAAGCCATTGGGTGATAAAAGGCACAAGATAGGTATATGGATGGGAAAGGAATGGAGGGTTATGGTCGGAGTGCAGGTAGATGGGACTAGGGGACAATAAGTGTTCGGCACGGATTTGTAGGGCCGAGATGGCCTGTTTCCGTGCTGTAATTGTTATATGGTTATATGATGGGGAGTTAAGGCAGAGGGTGTGGGGGTGGGGGGAGGAGGTAACCGGAGACGAGAAAATGCCATTGTCATACGAATGGGATGACTTTCAACCGAGGAGTCTGAGCTCCTCCATCAGTGGCCCAGTACCCAAACTCTGCACTTCCATAAGTTCACAAGTGGTAGGATGGAATTAGGCCATTCAGCCCATCAAGTCTACTCCATCATTCAGTCATGGCTGATCTATCTCTCCCTCCTAGCCCCATGCTCCTGCTTTGCCCCATTACCCCGACACCCGTCCTAATCAGGATACCCCTGCCATCAAAGTATCCATTGGCTTGGCCTCTACAGCCGCCTGAGGCAATGAATTCCACAGATTCATCACCCTCTGACTAAAGAAATTCCGCCTCATCTCCTTCCTTTAAGGAACGTCCTTTAATTCTGAGGCTACGGCCTCTGATCCTAGACTCTCCCACTAGTGGAAACATCCTCTCCACATCCACACTATCCAGGCCTTTCACTATTTGCTACCCTTCAGTTAAATTCCCCCTCATCCTAAACTCCAGCGAGTGCAGGCCCAGTGCCGTCAAACGCACATCACTGCCTCAGTCCCTCTACCCCACTCAACCCCTTTCAAAGTTCCTTCTTCAACCCATGTCTTTGACAGGAATGTTGGTCACCTTTCCTCCATGGTTTGGCAGAGAGCTGAGTAGTGTTGGCAACTTGCCAGATTAAAGACGCTCGTAAATATAAGTTATATCCTTTAATCCTCAAATACATATGTTCAGCATTTTGGAAGCAGGTTAGACGTTAACACCTTCATGCCTGATATCATTCTGGGAAAGTTGCCTGTAATTACATGTCTAATCAATGGTTTGGTTGATGAGGTCACTACACGTTTGGTGCATCAGATGATGGGTATTTTGATGGCAAAGACCTAAAGGATGTCCCGTTGCATAACATCATCATGTCAAAACTAATCCACAAGTCTCTCATTTAAACAGGGCACAGGGTTATAAGGACAGTTTCACAATTTTACCGAAGCCAATTAACCTACAAACCTGCACGTCTTTGGAGTGTGGGAGGAGACCGAGGAAAATCCACATGGAGTAAAAACTCTGTACAGACAGCACCGTAGTCAGGATCGAACCGGGGTCTCTACTACTGCGCCACCATGCTGTCCTCTCCAAATGCCTTTCACATAGTACCTGCCTCAACTACCCCCCTTCACAGCTTGTTCCATATACCCCCCACCAGCTGCCACCTCAGGTTCTTATTAAACCTTACCCCTCTCACCTTAAATGTGTGTCCTCTGGTTCGAGATTCCCCTACACTGGGTAAAAGTCAGGTTTACTATCTAAATGGAAAAGGGGAAGTACAATGGGATCTGGAGGTCCTTGTACATCAGTCTATGAAAGTAAGCATGCAGGTACAGCAGGCAGTGAAGAAAGCGAATGGCATGTTGGCCTTTATAACAAGAGGATTCGAATATAGGGGCAAAGAGGTCCTTCTGCAGTTGTACAGAGCCCTTGTGAGACCACACCTGGAGTATTGTGTGCAGTTTTGGTCCCCTAATTTGAGGAAGAACATTCTTGCTATTGAGGGAGTGCAGCGTAGGTTTACAAGGTTAATTCCCGGGATGGCGGGACTGTCATATGGAGCATGGAGAAGTGGAGCAGCTGGGCTTGTACACTCTGGAGTTTAGAAGGATGAGAGGGCATCTCATTGAAACATATAAGATTGTTAAGGGCTTGGACACGTTAGAGGCAGGAAACATGTTCCCGATGTTGGGAGAGTCCAGAACCAGGGGCCACAGTTTAAGAGTAAGGAGTAAGCCATTCAGAACGGAGACGAGGAAACACTTTTTCTCACAGAGAGTGGTGAGTGTGGAATTCTCTGCCTCAGAGGGCGGTGGAGGCTGGTTCTCTGGATGAGAGAACCTGCCTCCATTCAAGAGAGAGCTAGATAGGGCTCTTAAAAATAGCAGAGTCAGAGGATATGGGGAGAAGGCAGGATTGGGGATGATCAGCCATGATCACATTGAATGGCGGTGCTGGCTCGAAGGGCCGAATGGCCTACGCCTGCACCTATTGTCTATATTGTTAATATTATTTCAATTAATGACTGTGCAATAAAGATGCTGGATTTCTATCGGTTCCAGAGCAGTGAAGGGTGACACAGTGGTGGAGCAGGTAGAGCCACTGTCTCACAGTGCCAGAGACCCAGGGTTTGATCCTGTCCTCGGGTGCTGTCTGTGTGGAGTTTGCATGTTGTCCCTGTGACCTTGTGGGTTTTCTCCGGGTGCTCCGGTTTCCTCCCAATCTCACAGACGTGCGGGTTTGTAGATTAATTGGCCCTCTGTAAACTGCCCCGAGAGTGTAGGGAGTGGATGAGGAAGTGGGGAAACATGGAACTAGTGTGAACGGCTGATCGATAGTTGGCATGGTCTCGGTGGGCCGAAGGGCCTGATTCCAGGCTGTATCTCTGAATTAAACTCAACACGGGACGTCCCGGAACGGTTTACGACTGATGATTGTGGGAATAGCGGTGGGTTATTAGTGTTCAGCAAGATCCCACAGTCAACAGTGTGATGTAGATGAGGGCATCTCTGTTGGTAATGTGGGTCAGTGGATGGATGTTAGCTCGGACAATATCCAGCTGCTCAAGGTGCTTACGAAGAAGGGTGTCAACCCGAAACCACCACGTCACCCATTGCTTCTCTCCAGAGATGCTGCCTGACCCACTGAATTACTCCAGTTTTTTGTGTCTATCTTCGGTGTAAACCAGCATCTGCAGTTCATTCCTAAACTTTTTCCCATAGTTTAGTTTGGAGACACAGCATGGAAACAGGCCCTTCGGCTCAACGAATACCCTGGTGACCAGCGATCACTAGTTCTACCCTACACACACTAGGGACAATGTACAGAGGGGCCAATGAACCTACAAACCGGCACGTCTTTGGGAAGCGTGAGGAAAGCTGAGCACCTGGAGAAAACCCACGTGGTGACAGGGCGAGCGTGCAAACTCCACACATCCAGGCAGCACACACTAGTTCAGGCCACTCTTTTCTATCCAAGGGATTGGAAGAGCATTCCGCCAAAGGCTATTGAACTGTTTTATAAAGTGAACATCTTCCACACGCGGTCTAATGTGAACCTTCCCTGCTCTTGTGATATCTGTTTGTGGTGAAGTTCTCATGGCTTCTGTGCTGTACAGTAATCAATGGAGCCACTGACCATTCACTCAGTGTTCAGACTGGATACAGCAAGAGTATGGTTTCGCCTTGTGTAGGTTTTCTACTGAAACCTCAAAGGAAATGCACTTAAATATTCTTTATTGACGCTCAATAAAACGTGTTAGTGATACCTCCTGCACGGCACAGACTGGATACGTATCAGTACTTAGTGGGCAGATTGTTTTCAACAATAACAAGTTCCATAATATAATGTCTATCAAACAGCTACAAACCTCCCAAGTTGCCTTATAAGTAAGCACAAGATGAAGGACAACGGACAGTTCAACGTCAGGGCAGTGGCTGGGGAGGAGGTGGGTTTGAAGGAGCAGGTTTGAGGCCGAGAGAGAGACAGAGAGATGGATGAGGGACAATGTGGGGGTGAGAGTGTGAGAGTGTGTGAAAGAGTGTGACTGTGAATGTGCGTGAGGTGTGAGATGGCAAGAGGAGGGAGGATGCACACCATGCAAGCACACATCTGTCCATCTCATTACAGGTGTGTGCACAGCAGTCCACAAGTAGGTTTAAATTCCTGCACACACTCATCACAGTGTTTATCTGTGCATGTGTGTGTGTGTCTGTGTGTGTCTGTGTGTGTGTGTCTGTGTGTGTGTGTGTCTGTGTGTGTGTGTCTGTGTGTGTGTGTGTGTGTCTGTGTGTGTGTGTGTGTGTGTGTGTACACCTGTGTGTGTCAGTGTCATTTTGCATGTCTGTCTGTCTGTGCATGCATGTGTATGTCTAAGTATGTCTGTGTATGTATGTGTGTCTGTGTCTCAGTGGGCACATGCATGCACATGTGTGTGTGTCAGACTCTGTCTGCAAGTGTGTGTGCATGCACCTGCGTGTGCGTGTCTCTCTGTACGCGTGTGTGTGTCTGTGTCTCTCTCTTTCTGTGTCTGTATGTGTGTCTGTGTCTGTGTGTGTGTCTGTGTTTGTGTCTCTTTCTTTCTGTGGCTGTATCTGTGTCTGTGTGTCTTTGTGTGTGTGTCTGTGTTTCTGTATGCATGTGTGTGCGTGCGTGCATTTACTTGTGAGTTTGTGTGTGTGTGTATGTGTATCTGCGGTTCTCTGTCTGCGTGTGTGCGTCTCTCTGTCTGCGTGTATGTGTCTCTCTGTCTGCATGTGTGTGTGTATGTGTGTGTGTCTGTGTTTCTGTCTGCATGTGTGTGCGTGCGTGCATTTACTTGTGAGTTTGTGTATGTGTATCTGCGTCTCTCTGTCTGCGTGTGTGTGTCTCTCTGTCTGCATGTGTGTGTGTATGTGTGTGTGTGTGGGGGGGTATGCATGTGCCTGTGCGTGTCCCTGTGCACGCATGTGTGTGTCTGTGTGTACACTTGTGTGTGTGTGTGCGTGTGTGGGTATGTGTGCAGTGGGAGTGGGCTCTGCCAGCTCTCGTTGTCTGGGCCGCCGTCTGCAGAGCAGCCACTTGGGCTGGGTCCAGGGCTCGTGTGTGGAAGGTGTGTGCAGGGGACGCGCAGGTGGAGACGGCTGCAGGGGAGGAGGCGTCGCTGCTCGCACTCTGCTGCCTCTTGGGCAGCTGCCATGTGTGAGAGGGGAGGGGGGCGGGTCTGCCGGGGTTGCCACATGTGTTTAAGAAGGAACTGCAAATGCTGGGAAATCGAAGTTAGACAAAAAGTGCTGGAGAAACTCAGCGGGTGCAGCAGCGTCTATGGAGCGAAGGAAATAGGCAACGTTTCGGGACGAGACCTTCTGCTGCACCCGCTGAGTTTCTCCAGCACTTTTTGTCTACCTAGCCACATGTTTTTGCCGAGTCTGCTCGCACACCTCCAGCCTCTTGCAGAAGCAGCTCGCTGTCGAAGCCGCCCTGTAATTGTTTCCAGAGATCCTCGCAGGCAACTGTGGAGATGCAGCTCACAGCAAAGATGGCAGCTCACTTGTGCGGGCCAGCTGGCATGTACTTGATAATTAATTAAACGTGTTTAAATATACACTGAACTTGGTTAACAGCCCCGAGATGTAAATGAGGTAATTTGAACTGATACAAATTTTTTTGAACAACTCGGTTTTACCCTTCAAGACACTTCTCGACCCGAAACATCACCCATTCCTCCTCTCCAGAGATGCTGCCTGTCCCGCTGAGTGAGTTACTCCAGCGTTTTGTGCCTTTCTTCGGTTTAAACCAGCATCTGTAGTTCCTCTCCTCTCACAGGGTGGAAATCTGTTGGTGTTTGTTTAATCCTTGCGAAACTCTTGCCCAAAACCCGTCAAAATACTTAAAGGACGTGAGGCTTTGAAGGGATTTCATTTGCAAGTGAGCTGTCCTGTAGACTGTTATTGTGAAGGGTACTGGTCTATGATCATTCATTAGACAGGGAGCAGTAGTCGGGGGCTGATTTATGGTCTGTCAACAGACAAGTAGTCAAGAGTTGGCTATCTTTGTAAAGGAGTTTGTTCTGCAGCTGAAATGTACCCAACTCAAAGCAAACACATTGTTGGAACAAGCCGGTCATTGAAATGGTACTTCAGCGAGTGAAGTGAGGGGAGAGAGACAGAGGCACACGGGCTGTTAATAAATACAAGGAGCATCATGTCACATCGGCAGTGGCGGGTAGGGAATGGGCCTGAGAGGGCCACGGGAGCTACACCTCTGCCAGCAGCCACTACATCCCGTGGGCGTATTGAAGGAGGTGATTTATCCTGCCTCCTGTTCCCAGAAGTGCCAAATCCTAGTGGAAGTGACACGATGTTATATCCTACTCGGCATTTGTTCCAGTCAGAGGAGTTCAGTCTGTGGGCACTCGTGCCAGTGAGTTGTGTGGAAAGGGGCTGTGTGTGTGCGTGCGCGAGTGTGTGTGTGTGTGTGCGTGCGCGAGTGTGTGTGTGTGTGCGTGTGTGTGTGTGTGTGCGCGAGTGTGTGTGTGTGTGTGTGTGTGTGTGTGTGTGAGTATGAGTGTGAGTGTGTGTGTGAGTGTGTGTGTGTGTGTGAGTGTGTGTGTGTGCGCGCGCGCGTGAATGTGTGTGAGAGGGTGTGTGCGAGCATGTGTGTGTGTGTGAGTGTGTGTGTGTGGGCAAGTATGCGCGTATGTGACTGTGTGTCTGTGTGAGAGTGTATGTGTATGTGTGTGTGTGTGTGTGTGTGTGTGTGTCTGTCTGTCCACGTGTGTGTCTATGTGTGTTTGCGTGTGTGATTCTCTATGTTTCTATATATGTGTCTGTGCATGCTTGTGTACCTCTGTGTTTCTGTGTGTGTGTGTGTCGGTGTGCATACGTGCATGTATGTGTGTGCCTGTGTGTGTGCCTGTGCGTGTGCCTGTGCGTGTTTCTGTGCGTGCATGTATGTGTATGTATGTGCGTGTGTGTGTGTCTGTGCATGTCGGTGTGTGTCAGTATGTGCAGGTGTGTGTGTATTTTTGTGCATATGCATGCGTGCGAGTGTGTGTGTGTGTGCATGTGCATGTGTGTAAGCGCACATGCACACGCACATGCGCACACACATGTACACACCTGCACGCATACACACACACATGCATGCACACATTCAAACACACACACAGAAACATGCACACACATAAACTCGCACACACACTCACGGGAGTTTGTGAGTGTGTGTGTGCGAGTGTGTGTGTCTGTGTGTGTGTGTGCATGTGTGTCTGTGTGCGTGCGTGCATGTGTGTGCTTGTGTGCGCACATGTGCGTGTGTGTGTGTGCACATGTGTGATTGCGTATGGGTGTGTGTGCGTGTTTGTGTATGTGCGTCATGCGCGTGTGTGCACGTGTGTGTGCGTGTGTGCGAGTGCATGCATGTGTGTGTGCATGTGTGTGCATGTGTGTGTGGGCGCGTGTGTGTGCGCATGTGCATGTGTGCATGTGTGTGTCTGGGCGCGTGCGTGCGCGTGTGTGTGAGCGTGTGCATGTGCGTGTGTATGCATGTGCATGTGGGCGTGTGCGTGTCCACACGCATGTGTGTGTATTCCGGGGGCGTGTCCATGCCTCAGTGCTGACAGCCGTGTCCTTTGCCTGACAATGCAGCTCACTGTCTCGTAAACCGGAATGAAATAATTCATGAACAGACGATAAGCAGGTTAGTGGATTTACTGATAAAGGGGCAGATTGGTTTACAATTCCACAGCCAACATTGGACATTGGCCGAGGTGACCCTGGCACTGTGCAAGGCAACAGCAGTGGTGTACTCCCTGGTGTTCTGGCCAACAAAACTCATCACCACCAACACAACCGGTTGGCAATGCTGTTTGTTAGATGACAAGTGATGTTGTGAAACATGATCGACTACCTGGACTTCTTGAAGTACATCCTTGGCTGTTAAGCTCTTGAATCCCTTTGGGGCACCGCAGTCTATGATGGACGTTTACAAATGTATAGGTTGCAGAGCAGATGCCATTTAGTTTAGTTTAGTTTAGTTTAGAGATGCAGCAATGAAACAGGCCCTTCAGCCCATCGAGTCCGCACCAACCAGCGATCCCCGCACACTAACACTATCCTATACACATTAGGGATAATTTACAATTATACCAAGTATCTGCTTGCTGTATCTCCTGCATTATAACACTCACAACTCAATTTTTAGAGATACAACACGGAAACAGGCACTTCAGCCCACCGAGTCAATGCTGACCAGCAAACCCCCACACACTAACCCACACACACACACACACCAGGGACTATTGGATAGTGGAGAAGGACGTGGAAGGTGCTATAGAAACGCACGTCTTTCATTTAAAAATCCACGTAACAATTTCCTGCCTAGGTGCAATTTTCCCTCTGACTGATAAATTAATGATATTAATGAGTTTATTCATGTGAATATCTATTTATTAATGGATGATCTGCTCCATTATTTATTGTGGACACTGTTACATATTTGTTCAGCTCCGCACTTACTGACTATCCAAAATATTTAATAAAATTTTAATTTAAAAAAAAGAGCACTTTGAGATGTTTTTGGTCTAAGCACGAAACGTCAACTTTCAGAGGTTGAAGACAAAGGGGAGGTAATCGGCAAGGAAGCAGCTACTGATGTGTCGTTGTCATCGTTAATGTGCAGCCATCTTGTGACTGAAATGGTCACCACTGTGTTTTACATCAATCAGTGTGCTTCGCATCCGTATCTGAGGCAATGTGATATGGGCCACACAATACACTGTAGGATTGTTCAACCACATCGCATCTTGGGTAATGTGAGACGGGGTCAAGGTTAGAGCGGTCAGGTCACGGAGCCAAAGGTCAGAGCGGAGAAGTTCAAAGAGTCACAGGTCAGATTTAGAGTGGGGTCAGGTCAATGAGGCCGAGTCTTGCAGGACAATGCACTGGATAAAGGGCTGGCATGACCGAGTCAGTCAAAGACCAGGCTCCGTGCGGGATCATCAAAGGGCAGGGTCAACAGAGGACAGGGTCAGCGTGTCAAAGGTCAGAGTCAACGCGGGGCAGGGTCAGCGAGTCAAAGGTCAGGGTCAACACCGGGCAGGGTCAGCGAGTCAAAGGTCAGGGTCAACACCGGGCAGGGTCAGCGAGTCAAAGGTCGGGGTCAACACAGGACAGGATTCATCTCAAAGGTCAGGTTTGGTAGAGGACGGGTCAATGAGTCAAGGGTCACGTTCAACACAGGCCAGGGTCAGCGAGTCAAAGGTCGGGCTCAACACAGGATATGGAGTCAAAGGTCAAGTTTGGCGTTGGACCCAATCTAGGTCAAAGGCCATTTGTTGAAGAACTGGTTTAATTCAGGGGGACAGGTCACAGCGAAACAAACTGAAATCTCAAGGCCAGATACCAAAGAGTGATGTGAAAGTTGTGGGACAGGGTGGTGCTTTAAGTGCCTGACCTGTTCGCTGGGAGCGGTGCACAGTCCAGGCCCACGCAACACAGGGCAGTCACACACGGCATGCTGCTGCCAGCACCGCTGACAACCCAGGCCATACTCCCTGACGCCCGGCACCACATGACCCCAGGCAGCAACAGATCCCCTCTGTAGCCCACACCCCCCTCCCATAGCCACCAGGGCCCAGCGTGCCAATACCTTCCAACTATCCCATCACTAATACGTGATGCATCAGTCTGCTCGGACCGATCACATGTGTAGTTCAGTTTAGTTTAGAAATATAGCGTGGAAACAGGCCCTTCAGCCCTCCAAGTCTGCACCACCCAACAATACCCATACACTAGCACTATCTGACACACACAAGCCACAATTTACAATTTTATCATGCCAATTAACCTACAAACCTGTACGTCTTTGGAGTGTGGGGGGAAACCGGAGCACCCGGAGAAAACCCACGCAGTTCACGGGGAGATGGTACAAAACTCCGTAGAGACATCACCCGAGGTCAGGATCGAACCCGGGTCTCTGGCGCTGTAAGGCAGTAACTCTACCGCTGCACCACCGTGCCACCCCATATTATTATTGTTATTTTGCATTGGGGAGCCGCGCAGTTACCATCCCTGCACCATTCTGAGGATGACTGCATGTTTGGAGATGCAACCTGTTCAGTATCCCCAGCTCCCCCTGTCTTTCCCTGTGCCCCACCTGGATTCACTCCCGAATTTTCCTCCTCCCCTGCCCCCTGGCCTTTTCCACCTCTATTCCTTCCTCTGGCTTCACAACTCGTTCCCCTTCTGTCCTCATCTCACACCTCTGATCCCTTCATCTTTGGCCTTTGTCCAACCATCTACCCATCGAAACCTTGTATTCACCTCTCACTTTTTGTCTGCCCCCATCTCTTCCAGATTTCTCTCGCCTCCACAGTCAGTCTGAAGTTGAGTCCCGACCTGAAACATCGCCTATCCATTTTTAGTTCAGTTGAGTTTAGAGATACAGTACGGAAACAGGCCCTTCGGCCCTCCAAGTCCATGCCGACCGCACTAGCACACTTAAGGATAGGGTCCTTGTTCCAACTTAAGACATGTTTTACTCAATGAATGAAAGCAAAACAGTGCAACATGCAAAGCTTGGTGGGGGCATCTATTTAGTTTAGTTTAGTTTGGAGATACAACGCACAAACAGGCCCTTTGGCCCACCGAGTCCGTGCCGACCAGCGATCCGCGCACACTAACACTATCCTACACACACTAGGGACATTTTACACATGAACCAAGCCAATTCGCCTACAAACCTGTACGTCTTTGGAGTGTGGTAGGAAACTGAGATCTTGGAGAAAACCCACGCAGGTCATGGGGAGAACGTACAAACTCCGTACAGACAGCACCTGTAGTAGGGATCGAACCCGTGTCTCCGGCTCTGCAAGCGCTGTAAGGCAGCGACTCTACCGCTGCGCCACTGTGTCGCTCCAGATGTTTTCCAGAGATACTGATCTGCTGAATTACTCCAGCACATTGTGTCTTTTTTTCTCTCTCCCATTCTCCTCTGACTTGCTCACATTCTCAATTCATCGAGGATTTTAAAATTATATATATTAAAAAAAATAATTTAAACTTAGTTCAACACGGCATTCTCCCCAAAACATTCGTTTCATTCGTTTCGGGGAGAATGCCGTGTTGAACTAAGTTTTAATTTTTTTTTTAATATGATTTTGAAATTTCGGTTCTATTTAACTTAAATAAAAGGTTGATTTCCCCTCCAACGCTAGGCTCCAGCCCTCAGTGTTTAATATGTATGGTCAGTTTTCAGTAACTCTTCATTTTTATGTCTTCAAATCGGCGGATCATTTCATTTAATGAAAGATGGTTGACGTTTTTGTCCAATTAATATGCAAATTAAAGTGAGGATTTATTTGTGACATCTACATGTGGTAAAAGTAAAAGAAAACAAAAAAATACTGTTAGCGGAAGCCTTCGATGTCTTGATAGTCTGTCACACACCATTAATCAGCGTGTGCGCAGCCAGAACAGGGGCTGTGTTTAAAGAGACCGTTGCCGAGAAATGGTCAGCACTGTATAACACAGTAGATAATGGCACCATGGCATCCTCCCCTGTACCCGAGATTCACCTCTACTGAAGCCAAGCGCAGACAGTGTCGACGTTATATGCGCACTCCACGACCAGGTTTGAGTTTCTGGATGTACTTGCCTATGAGTCTCTTAAAGAAAGGGCTGGCACGACAGTCTCGTTTATTTTTAGTTTAGAGATACAGTGCGGAAACAGGCCCTTCGGCCCGCCAAGTCAACGCTGACCAGTGATTCCCGCACACTAACACCATCCTAGTACACACACTGGGGACAGGTGCATTCACGGTGGCAGTTCTGCAAGGAATGGTAATTAAAAGTCAGAAGAGCTGCTCCACCCTTGGATGGTGACCCATCTCTCCCTCCTAGCCCCTATGTAAGGGTTGGATAGACAGTCAAACCTAGTTTCTCAGCATCGGAATGGCAAAATACTAGCGGGCATAGCTTTCACGTGTGACGAGAGCGGGCACGTTGAAAGGAGATTTGCGGGGGAGGTTTTTCACGCAGGGGGTGGAGATTACAAGGAACGAGCTGCCAGAGGAGGTAGTTGAGGCAGGTACAATAACAACATTCAAAAGACACCTGTACATGGATAGAAATGATTTAGAGGGATATGGCACAAATGTGGGAAAATGGGACTAGCGTAGATGGGGCATTGTAGTTGACATGGACCTCAGGGCCTGTTTCCCGGATATATTACTTTATGATCCGATGAACCAACTTGGTTCTCAATCTCCGTCTAGTTGCCAGTTAGCCAAGATTGTCCACTCTCTTAGACTTTAGACTTTACTTTAGACTTTAGAGAGAAACAGGCCCTTTGCCGTCCGAGTCTGCACCGACCAGCGATCACCCTGCACACTCACCTACACACACTAGGGACAATTTTTTGTTTACAGCCAACCAAAACAAACTAACCTCCAAACCTGTATGCCTTTGGAGTGTGGGAGGAAACAGGAGCACAGGAGAAAGCCCATGCGGTCACAGGGACAACGTACAAACTCCATATGGACGCCACCCGTAGTCAGGATCGAACCCGGGTCTCTGGTGCTGTACAGCAGCAAAGTACAGTCCAGGTTTTTTGTCGAGGTATGAGTTGATTTGCGCCATGATCAGCCTCCGCTCGACCAGCGATCCCCACACATTAACGCTACCATACACACATTAGGAACAATTGACACTTATACCAAGAAAATGGAAGGTAGACAAAAATGCTGGAGAAACACAGCGGGTGCAGCAGCATCCATCGCTCCATAGATGCTGCTGCACCCGCTGAGTTTCTCTAGCATTTTTGTCTACATATTTAGTTTAGTTTAGAGATACAGCGCGGAACCAGGCCCTTCGGCCCACCGAGTCCGTTCCGACCAGTGATTCCCCCCCGCACACTAACACTATCCTACACACAATGGCGACAATTTACATTTAAACCAAGCCAATTAACCTACAAACCTGTAGGTCTTTGGAGTGCGGGAGGAAACCGAAGATCTTGGAGAAAACCCACGGGGGGATCATGCAAACTCCCTACAGACAGCACCCGTAGTCGGGATCGAACCCGGGTCTCTGACGCTGTAAGGCAGCCACCGAGCTGCCTTTTCAGTTTTATAAAAGTATTTGCAGAGCCTGCGATTTTACCTGTTGGATTGGGAGCAGCAGATCTGCCTTCTCAGGCGTTTTCTCAAGGTTAAGGAAGATTAAGGAGCAGCTAATAACCACAGTGCAAAAATCTACCACAGTGCTGCAGATTCAAACATGTACAAGTCCGCCACTGTTTTTCCGGCACCTTAAGGGCCTGTCCCACTTACACGACCTTTACAGGCGACTGCCGGCACACGTCATAGGTCGCCGAAATTTTCAACATGTTGAAAATTCAGCGGCGACCAAAAAGACGCTACGACTCTTTGGAGACCTCCCACCACCATAGGCTGTATGGTTGTGAGAGGTCTCCTATGGTCGTGAGAGGTCACCCGCGACATGTCGCCAGGGGTCGCCCGTATGGTCGTGAGAGGTCTCCAAAGAGTCGTAGTGTCTATCTGGTCGCCGCTGAATTTTCAACATGTTGAAAACTTCAGCAACCTATGACAGGTGCCGCCAGTCTCCTGTTAAGGCAGCCTCCTGTAAATTCTTAAAAGGGGTTGGTCAGGCTAGATGCAGGAAGATTGTTCCCGATGTCGGGGAAGTCCAGAACAAGGGGTCACAGTTTACGGATAAGGCGAAAATCTTTTAGGACCGAGATGAGAAAAACATTTTTCACACAGAGAGTGGTGAACCTCTGGAATTCTCTGCCACAGAAGGTAGTTGAGGCCAGTTCACTGGCTATACTTAAGAGGGAGTTAGATGTGGCCCTTGTGGCTAAAGGGATCAGGGGGTATGGAGAGAAGGCAGGTACAGGATACTGAGTTGGATGATCAGCCATGATCATATTGAATGGTGGTGCAGGCTAGAAGGGCCGAATGGCCTACTCCTGCACCTATTTTCTATGTTTCTATGTTTCTATGTTTCTAAAGGTCGTGTAAGTGGGACAGGTTCCAGAGCCTTTCTGGATTATCCATTGTGCCGGACCAACAGAGGTCGCAGCCTCCGAGCAGAGTGGAATGGACTTGAGATAGATATTGAGCTCTATGTTACGTCCAGCACAATATCACTTTTCTTCGAGGGAATATAAAGACACCAGGATACCTAGAAACAAAATCCAGCAACTGATCTCCATCTCACAACAGACCAATGCTTATTTAGTTTAAGAAGGAACTGCAGATGCTGGAAAATCGAAGGTAGGCAAAAATGCTGGAGAAATTCAGCGGGTGCGGCAGCATCTATGGAGCGAAGGAAATAGGCAACGTTTCGGGACGAAACGTTGCCTATTTCCTTCGCTCCATATATGCTGCTGCACCCGCTGAATTTCTCCAGCATTTTTGTCTACGTATTTAGTTTAGTTTAGTTTAGAGGTACAGCGTGGAAACAGGCCCTTCGGCCCACCGAGTCCGTTCCGACCAGTGATTCCCCCGCACACTAACACTATCCTACACACACTAGGGACACTTTACCTACAAGCCAATTGACCTACAAACCTGTGTGGGGGGACACTGGAGATCCCAGAGGAACCCCACGCAGGGGTGAACGTACACACTCCACACAGACAGCGCCCCTAGTCAGGATCGAACCTGGGTCTCTGGCGCTGTAATGCCCCTGTCCCACTTAGGAAACCTGAACGGAAACCTCTGGAGACTTTGCGCCCCACCCAAGGTTTCCGTGCGGTTCCCGGAGGTTGCAGGCGGTTGCTGGAGGTTGCAGGTAGTGGAAGCAGGTAGGGAGACTGACAAAAACCTCCGGGAACCGCACGGAAACCTTGGGTGGGGCGCAAAGTCTCCAGAGGTTTCCGTTCAGGTTTCCTAAGTGGGACAGGGGCATAAGGCAGCAACTCTACCGCTGCGCCACCGTGCCGCCCACTTATGGAAAAGCTATGCTGAGAGGTAACTCTGCAGGCTATAACACTGTGCTGCAGGCTATAAACCACCATTGCATGCACCTGGGTTGCATGACTCAATGCGGTGACAGGAAAAGCACTTGCTTCTTAACAGCAATCCTCGCATTAGGTTGTGCAAGTATCACTGTTCGGTTGCAAACTCCAACCTAGAACTCCTGGTGGAACAGGCAGTGTTCAGTGTACTGAAGTATTCAGGTTCTAGCTGTTGACCTTTGTCAATCCTTATCTGTGGCATTTTCGTATATACACTGTAAACGTCATTTGTCGTAACATTGCTTTATATAAAAACATATTCAACGTTAAACCTTTAAAATGGTGTTGATTTATGATATTTACTATCTGGGATTGGCAACACAATGGAGAAGGGAAGGATGTGTTCTTGAAACTCAAAATCATTCAGGAGTCTTGAAACCATGAGCGTTCAGTACATTTTAATTATCGATATTTGGACAAGAGATCTTCCAGTTTACTGATGCCCACCCCGGTCATTCCTTCTTCTCCCTGCTCCCATTCGGCAGAAGGTATAGAAGCTTGAAAGCGCGCACCACCAGACTCAGGAACAGCTTCTTCCCCTCTGTTATCAGGCTTCCTTCCATAAGCTAGGATACTGTCTGATTCACCTCTACCCCATTGCGGACATTGGACTTTGTCTCTGGAACTGATGCGCTACAATGCTGAGAACTATATTCTGCACTCTGGATCTTCCCCTTTGTTCCACCTTTTATGTCTGAGTCTGGCTTGATTGTATTTATGTATAGTATTATCTGATTTGATTGGATAGCATGCAAAACAAAGCTGTTCGCTGTACCTCGGTACACGTGACAATAGTAATAATAATAATAAACCAGCTGTTGGGTGGCAGCTGGATATTGATTTGCTTGAAGCATAATACGAAAAACAGCACAGTGCCAGAAACAGGCCCTTCTGCCCACAATGTCCATGCTGAACCTGATGCCGACAAAATCTCATCTGCCTGCACATAATCCACATCCCTGCATAACCATGCGCCTATCCAAAACTCTCTTAAATGCCACTGTCGTGTCTGCCTCCACCACAAACCCCGGCAGACATGTTCCAGCCACTCACCACCTTCTGTCTAACAAAACATCACTGCCCATCTCACCTTGAAACAATGCAGGGCAAGGAATTCTGGCTTCCTCATCAACATTCCTCCTGGAAGCAAAACCCACAAAAACCAGATAAACTAGTCATACTTTTCGCATTTAGACTTTAGAGATACAGGGCAGAAACAGGCCCTTCGGCCCTCCATATCCGCACCGACCGTGCTAGCACCATCCTACACACTAGGGGGACAATTTGCAATTTTACCGAAGCCAATTCACCCGCGTGGTCACAAGAAGAACGTGCAAACTCTGTACAGCACCCGTAGTCAGGATTGAACCCGGGACTCTGGTGTTGTAATGCAGCAACGCTACCACTGCGCCACCATCCATGGCCGACCTCTGTGTGTGATTTGTGTACCAAATTGACTGACGAAAGATAACAAGCTGCAATTAAGGCATGAATCTCCCCCCATCGCCATCTCATTGACTGATGGCATGCACCTGCATGCAATGGTGGTCTAGGGCTCGCCACATAGCAGTGATGTTTTAAAGAGACAATGCTGGTTTACATGCGGGTCAGGCAGCATCACTGGAGCAGATGGATAAGCGACTGCTTTGGGTCCGGGACCCTTCTTCAGACACTGCTGCACAACAGTTGGTACAAAATCCCAGCTCAAAGACGGCATCTTCTGCAGTACATCTCTCCCACTGCGACCCACGTCTGAAGAAGGGTCCCGACCCGAAACATCACCTATCCATGTTCTCCAGAGATGCTGCCTGACCCTTCCGAGTTCCTCCAGCACCTTGTGTCTTTTGTTCTGGCAGCAATGTTTACCTGTTAACACTGTCTGTCCCTTTAAGGCCACTTCTTCACTTTCACTCTAGAAGTAACTGAGTAACTGGTCAGTGGTCAGTGGTCAGTGGTCAGGCTGAGTTCATTCGCTGTGTCGTTGCCAATTTCCCATTGCCTGCACATTTCCGATTCTGGATATCTGAAGGCAAATGTCTGTCATTTTCCCTTTAAAATATACTCCCGACACTTTGAAGTGTGACATCTGCAGTGTGATGGATGTTGTCAAACCTTGCACATAAATAGATTTGGTTCCAGTTTATGAAAGTTTATAATAAACACTTAAACGGTAAACCAGAAAAAAAAAAATCCCCATGTGTGTGATTTTTTTTTAAAGGCTTTGGCTGTCACCCTTTGCATTGAAGCAACACATCGATAGGAATTCCAGCACAGGATCTTTAGCCTGGGGCACTGAGGCGTCTTAATACTAACGTGTGAGGTACAATATTCTTGCCGATGTCTGAGTGCTCACTCAGCAGATGTTGGGTACACGGGGAGAACGTACAAACTCCGCACAGACAGCACCTGTGGTCAGGATACAACCCGGGTCTCTGGCGCTGTGAGGCCTGTTTGATTGTCCTGTCCCCTCATTCAGAAGAATGAATTTGAAGTGAGCATCTATCTAAGGACTATTTTTTTACAACTTCCCGAAGCCAATATACCTACAAACCTGTACGTCTGTAGCTGTACGTGTGTGGGAGGAAACCGGAGCACCCGGAGAAAACCCACGTGGTCACAGGGGGAAAACGTACAAACTCCGTACAGCGCCTGTAGTCAGGATCGAACCTGGGCCCGTGGCGCTGTAAAAGGCAGCGACTCTATCGCTGTGTCACCCAGTTGTGGTACATTGCCACCTAAGTCCATGATGCTGTCAGTAATGAGGCAGCAGCTCTCCCACTGCGCCTCCGTGCTGCCCGCCTTCCCGTCCCTATGCTGAATGGATGCCCGCTGATCCTGAGTCCGAGGATGCTCTCCATCGTTCCGGCATCTGCCCGTCTCGTTGGCTGTGGAGGAGACGGCAGCCTGTGGAATTGTGACGGGCGCTCACACTGCCCCAGGGACCTAGTCAACACGTTGCTGTTAAATGACTCACCACTGCCAGAAAGATGTGTTCACTCTCCAGTAATATAGCAAATGCAACTGAAATACCTGCTGATGCATTTTTGTTCAGACTTGTAGGTTTACTAAAATACTTAATTTTCTTCTTGTCACTCATTTTAATTTGGATGTCAGGAGCGTACATCTCTGACTGAGGGAGCTGTACTTCCATGGGCTGAACAAATCATACAGGGTGGCAACAGGCCCTTCAGCCCAACTTGCCTACACCGGCCTACATGCCCCATCTACACTAGTCCCACCTGCCTGTATTTGCCCCATATCCCTCTAAACCTATCCGACCCATGTACCTGTTCAAATGTGCCTGTCCAACCCCTTAAACTATCTTCAATAGTGTCAGTGTTCCTAATCTGAGGAAAGACATTGTTGCCATAGAGAGAGTACAGAGAAGGTTCACCAGACTGATTCCTGAGATGTCAGGACTTTCATATGAAGAAAGACTGGATAGACTCGGCTTGTACTCGAATTTAGAAGATTGAGGGGGGATCTTATAGAAACTTACAAAATTCTTAAGGGGTTGGACAGGCTAGATGCAGGAAGATTGTTCCCGATGTTGTGGAAGTCCAGGACAAGGGGTCACAGTTTAAGGATAAAGGGGAAATCCTTTAGGACCGAGATGAGAAAAACATTTTTCACACAGAGAGTGGTGAATCTCTGGAACTCTCTGCCACAGAAGGTAGTTGAGGCCAGTTCATTGGCTATATTTAAGAGGGAGTTAGATGTGGCCCTTGTGGCTAAAGGGATCAGGGAGTATGGAGAGAAGGCAGGTACAGGATACTGAGTTGGATGATCAGCCATGATCATATTGAATGGCAGTGCAGGCTCGAAGGGCCGAATGGCCTACTCCTGCACCTATTTTCTATGTTTCTATGTTTCTATGTTTCTATGTTTCTACCGATGTACCTGTTCAAATGTGATAGTCCCAGCCTCAACTATTTACTCTGACAGCTTGTTCCATACACCCACCACCCTTTGTGCAAAAAAAAAGTTACACCTCAGGTTCCTATTAAATCTTTCCCCCCCAACCTTAAACCTATGTCCTCTGGTTCTCGATTCCCCTGCTCTGGGCAAGAGCCTGATCTATTCCTCGCATGATGTTATACACCGCTATAAGATCACCCCACAGCCTGCGCTCCAAGGAATAGTCCTAGCCTGCTCATCCTCTCATTATAGCTCAGGCCCTCGAGTCCTTGCAACATCCTTGTAAATCTTCCCTGCACCCATTGCAGCTTGACAACATATTTCCTATAACATGGTGCCTGACTCTGAACACAAGGCACTAAACGCAGCCTCACCAGTGTCTAATATAACTGCAACATGACCTCCCAACTTCGATCCCATTCCATATACCACCAGCAACTGAGTGAAAAAGCTGCCCTTCAGTTCCGTATTAAGTCTTAAACCCATGTCCTCTGGTTTTTGATTGCCCTACTCTGGTTAAAAGACATAATATGCCCACCCTGGCAATTCCCTCATGAGTTTACATAGGTCTGTAAGATTCAGACAAACAGATACAGCGTGGAAACAAGCCCTTCAACCCACTGTTTTTAAGAAGGAACTGCAGATGCTGGAAAAATCGAAGGTACACAAAAATGCTGGAAAAACTCAGCGGGTGCAGCAGCATCTATGGAGCGAAGGAAATAGGCAACGTTTCGGGACGAAACGTTGCCTATTTCCTTCGCTCCATAGATGCTGCTGCACCTGCTGAGTTTCTCCAGCATTTTTGTGTACCTTCAACCCACTGAGTCAGACAATGTCCCTAGAAGGCTTAGGAGGTTCGACAGCAACTCTCAGCAACTTCTACAGATGCGCCGTAGAAAGCATTTTATCGGGATGCATCACTGCATGGTTTGGGAACAGCTCCATCCAAGACGGCGAGAAATTGCAGAGAATTGTGGATGCAGCCCAGACCATAACGCAAACCAACCTCCCTTCCATTGACTCCATCTACACTTCACGCTGCCTCGGCAAGGCCAGCAGCATAATCAAGGACGAGTCGCACCCCTGGTCACTCCCTCTTCTCCCCTCTCCCTTCAGGCAAGAGGTACGGAAGTGTGAAAACGCACACCTCCAGATTCAGGGACAGTTTCTTCCCGGCTGTTATCAGGCTTGTGAACCGTCCCCTCACCAACTAAAGAGCGGTCCTGACCTACCATCTACCTCATTGGAGACTCTCAGACTATCTTTAATCATTACTGGACTTTATCTTGCACTGAACATTATTCCCTTTATCAAGCATCTGTACACTGTGGGCGGCTAGATTGTAATCATGTATAGTCTTTCCGTTGACTGGATAGAACACAACAAAAAAGATTTTCACTGTACCTCAGTACACGTGACAATAAACTAAACTACACAAAAGGTGATGGTTAGAAACATAGAAAATAGGTGCAGGAGTAGGACATTCGGCCCTTCGAGCCAGCACCGCCATTCAATATGATCATGGCTGATCATCCAGAATCAGTACCCCGTTCCGGCTTTTTCCCCATATCCCTTGATTCCCTTAAGGGCCTGTCCCACTTTCACAACCTAATTCACAACCTTTTTTACTCGTGCTAGAAAAAATGCCCTGACTTACTTGATGCCACGAGTACCTACAACTAGCATCACGGCCTGCTACGACCTACCTACGACCTCCTACGACCATGCTGCGAGTATGAGTGAAGGGCAAACTCGGCAGAGGTCGTGAATTAGGTCGTAAAGGTGGGACAGGCCCTTTAGCCTTAAGAGCTAAATCTAACTCTCTCTTAAATCATGGTTCAGGGACTTCCCATCAGCTCTGAGTGGCGAGCACACAACACTGTAACAGAATGTCTAGCCCGGATGCTGTAACACAGACTATGAACCTGGGACGGTACATTCCCCTTAATGGGACTGTTCAATTAACAGCGGTGATCAACTGCTTCATACTCTCACTTGCTGTAATTCTTCACTGACCAGATGTCCGTGTATCCAGGAATAGCAGATTTGACTGTGGTACCATCCCAATTTTGGAGCCAGAGACATGGTGCACAGAAACAAGCCCTTCGGCCCACTGAATCCATGCTATCAAACATTATTTACACAAAGACGGCTTCAGGCAGCATTTCCAGTGATGCTGCCTGACCCACTGAGTTACTCCTGGGTTTTTACCACTAGTATTGTGGACACATCTATGCCTCACTGTGGCTGAAACACCTTGGCCTTTGTCTTGCTTCAGGCACACACATGGAATATTAATATATCATGAGGATTCCGAGTAAAGGTTTGGACTTAAATAGGCTGAAGTAAAAACAAAGATAGACACAAAATGTCGGAGTAACTCAGCCGGTCAGGCAGCATCTCTGGAGAACATGGATAGGTGACACTTCGGGTCAGGTCCCTCCTTCAATATGAAAAAGGGTTCTAACCCGAAATGCCACCATTTACTCCACTGCCTGACCCACTGAGTTGTTCCAGCACTTTGTGTCTATCTTTGGTATAAACCAGCATTTGCAGTTCCTTTTTATCACATGATGTAAAAACGAGCCTTTTTGCTATTATTGATAATCTTTGAAGAGCTACTTGCTAAAGAGATGCAACTTATCATTTTAAATTTGATAGATTCACTGGCCTTTGTCTTAAAATCCATATCCAAAATAGCTGAGCACCAACCTATGCTATACATCTAAATGATCAGAATGAAAATGTAGATGGTCTTCTTAATAGGTTTGCAGACAACATCAAAATTGACGTAGAGTCACGGAGAGTAAAGGGCCTGTTCCACTGTACGTGGTAATTCAAGAGTTCTCCCGAGTTTCCCCCTGATTCGAACTCAGAGGATGTCCGTAGCGGGTCCGTAGGAGTCCGTGGATGTCCCGTAGCGGCTCGTAATGCTAACGGCAGGTACTCGGGAAATCCGGTAAACTCGGGACGTTTTTTCAACGCTGTTAAAAATGTCCACGAGTAAAAAAACACTCGTGATGAAAGAAATTGTTACTTTTTACTCGTACGAGCCGCTACGAGACATCCACAAACTCCTACAGACCCGCTATGGACATTCTCCGAGTTCGAATCAGGGGAAAACACGGGAGAACTCTTGAATGACCTCGTACCGTGGGACAGCCCCTTAAGAAAGGTTGTCAAACAATACACCCGGCTGTAGATCGGTTAGAAAATTGGGTGGAGAAATAAAAGATAGAGGTTAATCCAGACAAGTATGCAGTGGTGCATTTTGGGAGGTCAAATGAAAGAGGAAGGTGTACATTACAAGGCAGGACCTTGGGAGCATTGACGTGCAGAGATATCTTGGGGTACAAGTCGATAACTTCCTGAAAGTGACCACACAAGTAGATCGGATGGTAAAGGATGAATATGACGCGCTTGACTTCCTTGGTCAGGGTACAGAATTTAAAGTCATGCTGCAACATGTGGGAAATTTTGGCCACATTTGGAGCATTGTGTGCAGTTATAGTTGCCAGAAGGATGTGATGGCTTTGGACAGTATGGGGAAGAGGTTTACCAGGATGTTCAATGATTCAGTGCTACTCTACTGCCGCATGTACCCAGGTACAGCGACATGCTTTGTTTTTGCATACAACCTGGTAAAACCACACAGCAGACCTCACCCAGGCGGCTCACAAGTGTCGCCACGTTTTGGCATCGACATTGATTGCCACGGTTTGTTGCCTGGATTCATCACCATCATCATCATCATCATTGTTGCAAACATCAGCGGACACGCTACCTTACAATGCTGTGTACGACAGTGATCGCAACTTCTACTGAAGTGTGGATGGCCGATGGCTCGCTAGGAGCTCATCCACCCTTTGACAGGTCTTGTTTTTGGTCCTGCCGGGGGTCCACAGCCCCCTCCTCACCTGGCAAACCAGGGTGGGGGAGACGGTTTAGTCGCCGACTATCTGACCATGGAGCAGGTAGCACGGGGTTACATGGTACCCGTGGCAGGGGGAACTCCCCCCCCGACCTGACCTAAACCTGCCAGGATTGGTGAGGATTATCTATGAAGAGAGGGTGGATGAATGTGGAGCGTTTGCTGTGCAGCATCAGAGGCTACGGGTCGGGGAGGCCTGCGGGAAGAAGCATGGAAAACTATGACAGCATTAAGAAAGTAGATAGTTAGCCTGACTTGGGGTGGCACGGTGGCGCAGCGGCAGAGTTGCTGCCTTACAGCTTTTGAGACGCCGGAGACCCGGGTTCGATCCCAACTTCGGGTGCTGTCTGTACGGAGTTTGTACGTTCTCCCCGTGGGTTTTCTCCGAGATCTTCGGTTTCCTCCCACACTCAAAAGACGTACAGGTTTGTAGGTTAATTGGCTTGTTATAAGTGTAAATTGTCCCTAGTGTGTAGGATAGTGTTCATGTGTGGGGATCGATGGTCGGCATGGACTAGGGCCTGTTTCCGCGCTGTATCTCTAAACTAAACTAAACTAAACTAAACTAGACTATTTCCCTTTCCCACCATGGAATGACAAATGCCAGAAAGCACCGCTGTCTAGTGAGAGGTGGAAAGTTTTGAGATGTGGAAGGGAAGTTCTTTACAGAGAGTGGTGGATGACTGGAACATGGTGCCAGGGCAGGTGGTGGAAGCAGATATGACTGCAACATTTAGGGCAATTGACAGAGATCTCTGAGACAGAGATTAAGCAGCATTTAGAATTTCAAACATTTAAACACATTAAGAGTATTCCACGTACCTCGACTCCATCCTATCCCCCCTGGTCCAATCTCTCCCGACCTATGTCCAAGATACCTCACATGCCCTTCGTCTCTTTAATGACTTCGGCATTCCGAGATCCAACTCCCTCATCTTTACTATGGACATTCATTCACTCTACACCTCCATCCCGCACCAGTTAGGCCTTAAAGCTCTCCGTATCTTCCTCGACCGCAGAAGCAGCCAATTTTCCTCTACTAACACTCTCCTCCGCCTTGCGGAGCTGGTCCTCAAGAACACTATCCCCTTTAAGAAACATTCAGACAGGTATATGGATAGGACAGGTTTAGAGGGATATGGGCCAAATGCAGGCAGGTGGGACTAGTGTAGATGTTGGCCAGTGTGGGCAAGTTGGGCCGAAGGGCCTGCTTCCACATGGTAAGACTCGATGTCTCCATGGCTCTATGACTCTGTATGAACAAGCACGGAATAAAGATTGGTAGATCACGTGCAGGCAGATGGGATTAGTAAGAGCAACGTCATGGTCAGCACAGACATGATGGGCCGAAGGGCCTGTTGTTGTGCAGTACTATGCTGCCTCCTGTGTTGTAATTTTCCAGACAGCCCCAAGTACACTGTGAACCCTGCTGCCTCTCGGATGATGCAACAACACTGGGATTCCTGCCTGGAGCAACCAGCTGTCACACACCTTGGCTCCAGGTAACATCTACCTGGGCCCATTCACCGCCTAACTAGCCCGAGTCTGCTCAGCCTCTGAGATCATCCACCGCCAGACATTTCACAACTAGTACCAACACATGCGCTCCCATTACAGGCACATGTTTATTTAACTGAGTTTATTTATTTCACTCCAGTGATCTATTTATTTAACAGGAATATATATTTTTCTCCAAATTGCACCCGAAACCAACAGGCCGTCGATTCGACCCATCCACAGTGTAACTCCGGTTGTTACGGGCAAAGTTACATTGTTAGTAATAACAGCACGGTGGCACAGCGGTAGAGTTGCTGCCTCACAGCGCCAGAGACCCGGGTTCGATCCCGACTACGGGTGCTGTCTGTACGGAGTTTGTACGTTCTCCCCATGACCTGCGTGGGTTTTCTCTGGGTGCTCCGGTTTCCTCCCACACTCCAAAGATATCCAGGTTTGTAGGCTAATTGGCTTCGGTAAAAATTGTAAATTGTCCCTAGTGTGTGGGATAGTGCTGGTGTACGGGGGGGGGGGAGGGATCGCTGGTCTGCGTGGAGTCGGTGGACTGTTCCTGCGTCGTATCTCTAAAGTCTAAAGTCTACAGCGTCGACGGCAACCTGGTGATTTGTGATCTCTGGCGATCTCTAAACTATCTCGAAACTAAACAGTGACTCCTTTCCCAGGATAGTGTTCAGTGTTCAAGTTTTGGAAGTGGAGTTTAAAGTGTACAGGCCCTGTCCCACTTTCCCGAGTTACTCACGAGCTCTCCCGAGTTTTCCCCTTGATTCGAACTCGGAGAATTACGGGAATAGCCGTTCGTAGATACTCTGGGCTATTTTTTTAACTCACGGACATTTTTCAACATGTTGAAAAAACGTCCCGACTTACCTGATGCCCCGAGTTCCTACGGCTGGCATTACGAGCCTCTACGAAACATCTACGGACTCCTACGAGCTCGCTACCGACATTCCCCGACATTCCCCGACATTCCCCGAGTTCAAATCAAGGGGAAAACCCGGCAGAGTTCGTGAGTAACTCGGGAAAGTGGGACAGGGCCGTAACACGTTCCAAATCGATGCAGCTCGCTCGGAGGCCAAACTGCACTCAATATAAGCCTCTACGCATCGGGGAAGAATTGTTTTGATGTCCCAGGGGCTTTTTGGAGAACAAGCATAACATGACACAAAATGAAAGACTTCACGGTCTGTGGTCGGGCCCTGCAAACTCGATTTACCAGAATGACGTGTTCCTGAAAGAAATTTACTTAAGCAAACATTTTCAAGCCAGGGTAAAAATATTTAATGGGAGTTTTGGTACGATGTATTCCTGTGCATGGGCGTTAAGGGGACGTTAAGAGGAGTAGGCCATTTGGCTCTTCAAAACTGTTCCATCATTCAGTATGATCTCGGCTGATCATTCAAATCCAGTCGAAACAAGGAACTGCAGATGCTGATTTTTTTTTAAAAGACACAAAGTGCTGGAGTAACTCAGTGAGTCAGGCAGCATCTCCGGAGAACATGGATAGGTGACGTTTTGGGTCAGGACCTTACTTCAAGATGAAAAAGGGTCTCGACCCGAAACGTCACCTATCCATGTTCTCCAGAGATGCTGCTTGACCCGCTGAATTACTCCAGTACTTTGTGTCTGCCTTTGGTATCAACAAGCATCTTCAGTTTCTTTTTACAACATGATGTAAAAGCAAGCCTTTTTACTGTTATTTAAAATCTTTGAAGAGCTATTTGCTAAAGAAATCAGGGACCTGAAGAAGGGTCTCGACCCGAAACGTCACCCATTCCTTCTATCCAGAGACGCTGCCTGTCCCGCTGAGTCACACCAGCATTTTGTGTGTCTATCTGCGGGACCCATCTTCAGACTTAAATTCAGTACCCTGTTGTGGCTTTCCCCCCGAGATCCCTCTAGCCCTAAGAACGATGTCCAACTCCTTCTTGACTATATCTGCCTATTTGATGGAAATTTACAGAGGTTCACATTCTCTGAGTGAAGAAATTTCTCCTGATCTCAGTCCCAAGTTGGACCTGGCTTTGGATGATCAGCCATGATCATATTGAATGGCGGTGCTGGCTCGAAGGTCCGAATGGCCAACTCCAGCGGCTTTTTTCTATGTTTCTATGTTCTCATTCACCATGTTAGTCTTGGGCTTCTGTGACACCAGGAACGTCCTCTCTCTCCACAATGTCCAGTCTTGTTAGAATTTTGTGGGTGAAACTCACAGATTTTTGGAGGCAAATCTTTATAAAATACTTCCCATTTAATTCCTATTTCTAATAGTTTTTATGTGTTTTAATTAACTTTACTTTTTAACATGTTTACTCATTCTTATAATTTACTTTTAACTGATTTTAAATAAGATAATAATCATGTCACAGATTCTAAATATTAACAAAAACACAGCTTTACGGTTTTAATTTTAAATATTTTAAAAACTCTTTCAATGTAAGGTATCCTTTTATCCGGTAATATAGTTACAGTATAAGCACTGATCACTTCAAGTTATCGTCTTCTTAATAATCATCGGGTGATTTGGGTAGAGTTGCTGCCTCACAGTGCCAGAGACCCGGATTCATTCCTGAGCTCGGGTGTTGCCTGTGTGGAGTTTGCACGATCTCCCTGTGACCGCGTGGGTTTCCCCCGGGTGCTCCGACTTCCTCCCACATCCTGAAGATATGCGGGTTTGAAGGTTAACCGGCCGTCTGTAAAACTGCTCCTTGTGTGTGGGGAGTGAATGAGAAAGTGGGATAACATAGAACGTGTGTGGTCGGCACGGACATAGTGGGAAGAAGGGCCTGTTTCCATGCTGTACTTCGCAACTAAACATAAAGGGGTTTCCAAATAGTTCCTTTGTTGTTCCACAGCACCTCCATTCCAATGGCTAGTTGGAAAAGCCACTGCCATACAAACGGTGGGGAAACATTCAACATGGACTCCCAACTTATTCTGCTTTCGAACTGTGCTAGTATCACTTGACATGGGGACCGTGGTACAGAATGCGCAGTGCGTGCAAGTACAAGAGTACTTTAAGAACTGTTCTTGTGACTTTGATACATTGAGGTACCAGACACTGCTATTTAGCCGAGAGTTACTGCCTTCAATGAAGAATGCGATGCTGATCGTTCTAACTCCGTTTATTTGCTTATGCAAGCAACAACACAGACATCGCAGTGGTGATGGGTAAGGAAGGAGCTGGTTGCAGGAGTGAGTGTGTGGAGAGCGGGGTGGTGATTCAGTGCAAGAGGAAACAGAGGCCAGGGATGTCTAAGCAGGCGGTCCGATACATCACCGAGCCCAGGGGGTTTGAGTGGATCCTGCCTTTTACCTTCTACATAGAGTTGCAGTCGTATAGCACAGACACAGGCCCATCGGCCCAACTTGCCCCATCTAGTCTAGTCCCACCTGCCCGTGTTTTGCCCATATCCCACTAAACCTTTGCTATCCATGTACCTGTTCAAATGTCAATAGACAATAGACAATTGGTGCAGGAGTAGGCCATTCGGCCCTTCAAGCCAGCACCGCCATTCAATGTGATCATGGCTGATTATCCACAATCTTTTAAATGTTTTTTATAGTGCCTGCCTCGACTACCTCCTAAAGGCGGCACAGTAGTAGAGTTGCTGCATTACAGCACCAAGGTTCAATTCCCAACTACATGTGCTGTCTGTGTGGAGTTTGTACGAACAAACCCGGAGATAACCCACACAGGTCACGGGGAGAACATGCAAACTCCGTACAGACAGCACCTGTGGTCAGGATCGAACCCGGGTCTCTGTCGCTGTAAGGCAGCAACTCTACCTCTGCGCCATCGTCCCACCCTGGTGCAACGGCAGTAATATGAAACGTCACCTCCCTCCCTCCCTCCCTCCCTCCCTTCCTCCCTCCCTTCCTCCCTTCACCTGCCTGACCCGCCGTGCATTCCCATCATGCTTAAGGTCGGCCATTTATGACTGAGATGAGAAAAAACATTTTCACCCAGAGAGTTGTGAATCTGTGGAATTCTCTGCCACTGAAGGCAGTGGAGGCCAATTGACTGGATGTTTTCAAGAGAGAGTTAGATATAGCTCTCAGGGCTAACGGAATCAAGGGACATGGGGAGAAAGCAGGACGGTCAGCCATGATCACATTGAATGCTGGCTCGAAGGGCCGAATGGCCTACTCCTGCACCTGTTTTCTATGTTTCTGTTTCCATGCCACAGTTTTATTTCAGATTCCCAGCATCTGCAGAATTTTGCTTTTGCGTGCTAGTTGCTACATTTCCGTTCACTTGAGCTTTCCCCTCAGTGACAGTTCGCTTCCGACATTCCGATCATATGTTTCTGGTTAAAGCCCAATCTTTGCTTTTAATTTGCAGGCTGCTTTAATATTCTGCCTTATTGCAAGAGCTGCTCTTGGCTACTTGACTTTGGGGACTCTTTTTCTCCTTAAATGTTGTTTTAATTTCTCCTGTGACCATAACAAAACAACGAGGTCACGTTGAAAAGAAAAAGTGTATAACTCTTTCGAGCTGGGGTAGAGATCCAGACAACATTTTCACCGTAGATGCTGAATTAGTACATGCATACTGACTAATGGGGCAGCGTGTAGAGTTACTCTCTTAGAGAGCTCGCAGCACCTGAGACCCCAGTTCGAACCTGACTACGGGTGCTACCTGCACAGAGTTTGTACAGTATGTTCTCCCCTTGATCTGCGTGGGTTTTCTCCAAGCTCTTCGGCTTCCTCCCACACTCCAAAGACGTACAGGTTTGTAGGTTAATTGGCTTAGTATGAATGTAAAATTGTTCCCAGTGTGTGTAGGATGGTGTATCGTGTGGCGGTGCGGGATCGGTGGGCCGAAGGGCCTGTTTCCACGCTGTATCTCTAAACTAAACTAAACTAATGGCTTCGAGACAGGTGTGCAGGATCGGCATGGAATCTTTGGAACCAATTATCTCTTGTGGACCTAGTGCCCATCAAAAAAAAAGGAAATTTTAACAATAGTTTGGGGAAGCAAAATAACATTTGATTGAAAATTCAGATTTTTAAAATTAAGTCATTGGAGCAAGAAATAGGCCATTCGGCCCATCGAGTCTACTGCACCATTCAATCATGGCTGATCTATCTCTCCCTCCCAAACCCATTCTCCTGCCTACACCCCGTAACCTTTGACACCCTTACTAATCAAGAACTTGTCAAAACTTGTAAAACAAATATAGGAGAAAAGGATTTTGGGCCACCAACGTTACTTCTGTTTCACTTTCCACAGATGCTGCCTGATCTGCTGAACATTCCCAGCATCTGGAGTTTTTTTCTTCTGGTTTTGAATTGTTATTTTTGTATCTCTAATTGCAATATTATGCTTCTGAATCATGAATTCAACATTATTCAGTCTGAAGGAGGGTCTCGACCCGAAACGTCACCCATTCCTTCGCTCCAGAGACGCTGCCTGTCCCGCTGAGTTACTCCAGCATTTTGTGTCTACTTTCTATTATTCTTCCAAAGATAGTTTCCATATAATATTGCATCTTCATTGTTTATTAGTTACTGTTACGTTCAACATTCCCTTCCTCCCGCTCTGAAGATGGGTGGAAACTGTTTCCAGTCACATAAATGTCCTGGGGATTTGTGCATGGTCCCAGAAAGTTGCATGGCAAGTCCCACAGAACGTGTGGATGGGTGCAGTGCTTTGTGAGGGTGCAGGGTGGCACAGTGGCGAGCTGGTAGAGCTGCTGCCTCACAGCGCCAGAGATCCAGGCCTCGGGTGCTCACGTCTGTGTGGAGTTTGCACGTTGTCCCTGTGACCGCGGGGAATTCTCCGAGTGCTCTGGTTTCCCCCCCAAAGCCCAAAGACGTATAACTTTGTGGGTTAATTAGCTTCGGTAAAAAAAGTTGTAAATTGTCCCCGGGATAGTGCTCGTGTACAGGGATTTGTGGACACGGTGGGACGAAGGGCCTATTTCCGCGCTGTATCTCTAAAGTCTAAAGTGAAGCTGGTGGTGCTGCTGCCTCAAAATGCCAGAGAGCCAGGTTCAATCCTCATCTTGGATTCTGCCTGAGTGGAGTTTGCAGGTTCTCCCTGTGACCACATTGGTTTTGTCGCACATCCCAAAGATGTGCAGGTATGTCGGTTAATCAGCCTGTTGTAAATCGCCCCTAGTCTGTCGGGAGTGGATGAGAAAGTGGGATAACAGAGATCTAGTGTGAACGGGTGATAGATGGACAGCATGGAGTCGGTGGGCAGAAGGGCCTGTTTCCATGGTGTCACCCCCAAACACTCAATTCCCTCACTCTCAAATGGAGCGAATGCAAGGAGATATTCCGGCATAGGTTAAGTGGAATCAGATTTACATTAAACTCCATTGAAGCCTTTAAAGTATTATGATTCATGTACCAATATGATTTTGATAACAGGGTGGAGAAAATCATTTGGCACGAATGACATTCTGCGTACAATTATAATTTGGATACACGCTAATCCACGTTGTAGCTTTCCTGACGAATCCACTGCCCCAACATTATCAGATGGTCTGACGTTTAATACTGGGGCAGTAACGCTTCCAAGTAAATACGAAGAAGAATAAAATTAGGGTCTTACATTCCTGACAAATTCTGTTTAGTTTAGTGATACAGCTCGTAAACAGGTTCCCCAGCCCACCGAGTCCGCACCGACCAGCGATCACACAGTACACTAGCACTCTCCTGCACGCTAGGGACAATTTACATTTATCCCAAGCCAATTAACCTACAAACCTGCACGTCTTTGGAGTGTGGAGGGAAACCGGTGCACCCGGAGAAAACCCACGCAGGTCACGGGGAGAACGTACAAACTCCATACAGACTGCACCGGTAGTCAGGACTGAACCCGGGTCACTGGCATTTTGAGGCACGGTACCACGCTAATAATGTGGTTTAGTTATTGAACATTTCTTTATTTTTTGCTTTTTATGAATATCATGTTTACTGGCCTGTTCAGCTGCGGCGAGGCAGAATCTGGTACATATGACAATTAAACATACTCGAGTTTAGAAGGATGATGGGAGACCTCATTGAAACATACCAAATAGTGAAAGGCCTGGATAGGGTGGATGTGGGGAGAATGTTTCCACTGGTGGGAGACTTTTGGACCAGAGGCCATAGCCTCAGAATTAAAGTAGGGTGGCGAATCTGTGGAATTCATTGCCACAGACAACTGTGGAGGCCGTCGATGGAGGAGGAGTTTAACAGATTCTTGATGAGCACGGGTGTCAGGGTTTATGAGGAGAAGGCAGGAGAATGGGGTAGAGAGGGAAAGAGAGAGCAGCCATGATAGAATGGTGTAGATTTGATGGGCCGAATGGCCTAATTCTGCTCCGAACCTATGAATTGCAAACAAGAAGCATTCTGCTGTGGTTTATTAGCAATAAGTACTCAGTCCACCATTTTAACAGTCGTTGGTTCGGATGCCCTAATTCTGCTCCTATGACATGAGCATGAACTGTTGACTCTTGACCCACATTCCTTGGAGTAATGGTCCCACTATTGACGTCTCTGGCTTCAGCTGCCAGTGCTCCGACCTCTGGCCTCCCGAAACTTCTCCACCTTGCTTTCATTTTTTAAATAGCCCATCTCAGTTTTAGAGAGTTCAAATTCATTTGTTGTGTTTCGATGACGCACTTACAGAGGGTCTCCGTCAGCTCTTTGCTCCGTGTGAGGTGGCACAGGGTCTCTCTCAGTCCCGGTGAAGGATCTAGACCCGCCTCCACGGATGCTGCCTGACCTGCCGAGTGTTTTTTTTAATCGCTCTGAGAAGTGGGCTGACTGAGAAACTGGCTCCATGAGAAAAGGAGTCGCCGCAGAATTAGCAGGGAGGAACTGCAGTTGCTGCTTGAAACAGCCATAAAATACTGGAGTAACTCAGTGGGTCCGGCAGCATCTCTGGAGAAAATAAATAGACGGCGTTTTGGATCGAGACTCTTTTTCAGAATGACATGTACACAAGAAGTTGGTGTGGATCGGGGAACATCCACACTTAGGCTGTTCAATGCCTTGGCTAAGTTTGCAGAGGGCGTCATGGTGGCACAGCGGTAGATTTGCTTCCTCACCGTGCCAGAGACCCGGGTTGGCTCCTGACTACGGGTGCTGTCCGTGTGGAGTTTGTACGTTCTCCCTGTGACCTCGTGGGTTTTCTCCCGGGGGGCTCCGGTTTCCTTCCCGCACACAGAAGACGTGTAGGTTTGTAGGTTAAATGGTTTCGGTAAAAATTGTAAATTGTGCCTAGTGTGTGGACTAGTGCTCGTGTTCGGGGCGATCGCTGGTCGCTGCAGACTCGGTGGGCCGAAGGGCCTGTTTCCGCGCTGTATCTCGAAACTAAACTAAACTAAAGTAAACGGATTAGCGCGTTTAACTGGAGACACCGAGGAAGCCAAAGGCTGAGAGGATGTTGGGTGGACAGAAACTGCGAGGGAGTTCCTATTCAAGTGAGTTTATTGTCTCTTTTAATTAGTCAGAAAAGAAAATCATCCACTAATGAGACCTTTTTTCGTGCAAAACAAGGAAATAAATTAAAGGCTGAGGCGAAAACGGAAACACTTTTGTCAACAATATAAACAAAAGCAATGGGGAAAAAAAAGAATCCTAGTCCAAACATCGGCTCCCAGAAGCTAGCTCTTTCTCTTTCTCTGCATATAATCACACTCCAATCAGCACGTATAAAAACAACTCTCAGCTTCAAAAGCCTGGACTGAACTGCAAACAGGAGCTGGCTGCTCCTCCTCCCCTCTCCCTGTATCCTCACACAGTGCACACACAACATTCAAGCCGTAAACACTACATCCAAGAGTGTAGAGGCAGAGGCTCATGCCACCACCGAGGCTCCACAGTCCCCCGGGGCCAGGAATTCCAAAGATTCGCTACTGCCCGAGTGATACAATAATAATAATAATAATAATAATATATTTTATTGTCATTGCACATATGTGCAACGAGATTTGGTATGCAGCTTCCATCCGATGTCATAACTTAAACAACTAATTAAATTTAAAAAAAATTTAGACTCCTCATCTCAGTCCCATCTACCTCATTGGAGAACTTCGAATTACTTTTAAATGGACGTTTGGTTGAGTGGAGGTGGACAAAAATGCTGGAGAAACTCAGCGGGTGAGGCAGCATCTATGGAGCGAAGAAGGGTTACGTCCCGAAACGTTGCCTATTTCCTTCGCTCCATAGATGCTGCCTCACCCGCTGAGTTTCTCCAGCATTTTTGTCTACCTTCAATTTTTCCAGCATCTGCAGTTCTTTCTTAAACGTTGAGTGGAGTTTAGTTTAGTTTAGTTTATTGTCACACAAAGCTTTTGGTGCATGCTAACCAGTCAGCGGAAAGACAATACAAGATTACGATCGAGCCATTCACAGTGTACAAACACATGATAAAAGGACAAAGGGGGAAATCTTTTAGGACTGAGATGAGAAAAACATTTTTCACACAGAGAGTGATGAATCTGTGAAATTCTCTGCCACAGAAGGTAGTTGAGGCCAGTTCATTGGCTATATTTAAGAAGGAGTTAGATGTGGCCCTTGATGTGGCTAAAGGGATCAGGGGGTATGGAGAGAAAGCAGGTACAGGATACTGAGTTGGATGATCAGCCATGATCATATTGAATGGCGGTGCAGGCTCGAAGGGCCGAATGGCCTACTCCTGCACCTATTTTCTAAAAACATTTAGTGCAAGGTAAAGTCCAGTAATGTCTGATCAGAGACAGTCCAAGTATCTCCAATGAGATAGAGCATAGCTCAGGACTGCTGTCTAGACTTCAGTGTGATATCTTTGCAATTAAAAAAATGTTCCCTTTATCCTTCATCTGGGTGCTGTAGATGACTTGATTGTAGTCATGTATAGCTTTTTCTTTGACTGGATAGTCAAGTCAAGTCAAGTCACTTTTATCTATATAGCACATTTAAAAAACAACTTTCGTTGGCCAAAGTGGTTTACATTGGTGGAGGTACTAACGTTATACAACAGTGGTTCATAGGTTAAGTACATACATAAATACACACACATGTACCCCTCGGTCAGAGGACGTCAAGAAAGGCTTGGGAGTAGAGATGGAGGGGGCAGTTCTGATGGGAAGCGGGATGCTGTTCCACAGTCTAGGAGCTGCAACCGCAAAGGTGCGGTCGCCCCTGAGCTTATGCCTAGACCGCGGGATGCTCAGTAACCCCAAGTCAGCCGATCTGAGGGGCCTGGCGGTGGTGTGGTGGGTAAGCAGACTTCTGATGTAGTTGGGTAGCATGCAAACAAATCTTTTCATTGTACATGTGACAATGCTAAACAAAACTAAATTAAAAACTAAATGCCTAATCCTTATGTTGAGATGGTGAACACTGATCCTAGACTTCCTCCTCCATGTGAATTAGAGATACAGCATGGAAAGCAAGTCCATCGAGTCTATGCCGTTCATCGATCACCCGTTCATACTAATTCTATGATATTACAACTTTCCCATTCACTCCCTACACATTGGGAGCAAAGAAATTCTTACATTACTTTAGACTTTAAACTTAAGAGATACAGTGCTTAAACAGGCCCTCCGGCCCACCAAGTCCGCGTCAACCAGCATTCACCCCGTACGCTGGCATGGTGAACCGGGACAATTTACAATTTTTTACCAAAGCCAATTAACCTACAAACCTGGGTACACAAAAATGCTGGAGAAACTCAGCGGGTGCAGCAGCATCTATGGAGCGAAGGAAATAGGCAACGTTTCGGGAAGGGTTTCGGGCCGAAACGTTGCCTATTTCCTTCGCTCCATAGATGCTGCTGCTGCACCCGCTGAGTTTCTCCAGCATTTTTGTGTACCTGGGATTTTCCAGCATCTGCAGTTCCTTCTTAAACCTCCAAACCTGCACGTCTTTAGAGTAAGGAGGAAACGGAGCACCTGGGGAAAACCCAGGCGGTCACTGGGAGAACGGACAAACTCCGTTCAGACAGCACCCGTAGTCAGGGTGGAACCCGGGTCTCTGGCGCTGCAAGGCAGCAGCTCTACTGCTGCGCCACAGTGCCGCCCTGCTGCAGCTTCACAGGGCACATTGAAAGGAACAAGTAAACAGTAATACAATAAATTGTTGATTATTCCAGGTAAACCAGATCCTGATTGTGCTATCCAAAGTACACAGTGTGAGCTGAGTGTGAAGTCCACAGGAGTTGAGTGCCGCGATAGGGATGTGTTTAGGATTGTACAGAGCCTGACGGTTGATGTTCTGAACCTGGAGCTCACGGTTCTCAGTCTCCGATACATTCTTCTCTCTACATTGCAATAAGCACAGCGGCTGCCCACCTAAATAACCTTGCTACCATGTCTGTTAAACTTTACACTTTAGACTTTAGAGATAATAACAGTGAGAAAACAAGCCCTTAATTATGAAAATAAAACAGTTTTCATAATTTGCAATTTAATCTTTTGCCGAGACTTTGGTGGGGGTGGAGGGATTTTACTCTGCCCGATAACACAGAACTGTACAATCAAGGATCAGGCCATTTGGCCCATAATATCTGTGCCGAACATGATGCCAGATTAAACAATGGACAACCCAGTGTGGGGGGGCCGCCGTGAGGGGGGGGAGAACAAAGTCAGACCTGCCGAGGGGGTACATGGTAACTTTGGAAGTGCCCTTTATGTGGCGACTATTCGCATACCCTGGGTTTGCAAGTACAGAATTTCACTGTGACTTGTCACATGTGACAATAAAGTACTCAATTCAAGTTGCTCTGTCATATCCTCCATGCCCTGTCTATTCATGTCGAAGCCTCTTAAACGCCACTATAGTATCTGCTCCCACCACCACCCCTGGCAGCACGTTCCAGGCACCCACTCAGTACCAAAGTGGGCAAGTTATCAGTGGCGCCAAATCACGCAGTGCTTCTGATAGGCACGGACAAGATGGATGCCCCTTGCAGTACGGTGGCTGTGCCACACAAGGCCACAGGTGTAACTTACATCTTTCAGCCAAACACAAACTGGAGAGACAATAAATAGGGCACTTTTCAAATTAAAAGCACATTACTCTTTATTGCCAAACCAGTTTTTCCACTAATCTATTAAATATAGTTTTGTAAACGAACATCAGCAATCAATTGCTTAGCAACTGAACCGTGCAACAGAAGAGGGATTTTCACTGAAGCCAGCCTATTCAGAAACTTTTTTTAGATAAAACAAATTAAGCTGCACTCATGTCACGCCATTCCTGGAGCACTTGTTGAAATCCAGGTTCACACCAGCTCCCCGCTGTCCCACCTTCACGCCCACTCCACGCACATTTACAGAGGCCAGTTAACCTTCAAACCCGCACGTCTTTGGGATGTGGGAGGAAACCGGAGCACCCACGCGGTCACAGGGAGAACTTGCAAACTCCGCACAGACAGCACCCAAGGTCGGGATCGAACCCGGGCCTCCGGCACTGTGAGGCGGCGACTCTCCCGACTGCGCCACCGTGCTGCCTGTTTGTTTGTGCTCTCCCCTCCTTCAGAAGAATGCGTCTGTGTGAAGAGCAGGCGGCCAATGATCTTAAACTGGACTCCCGAAGAGTAGCCCTCTCCCACGAGGTGGGGAATCCGGCAGAGGAGGCAAAGATGTGGTTCAGGGTGAGGGGAAAGACGTTTAGAGGGGATCTGAGGACCCAGTGTGTGGTTCATTTCTGAAACGCACTGCCTGAGGGGGGTGATGATGGCAGAGAATCTCACAACATTTACAAAGTGCCTAACGAGCATGAATTGTTAAAGGGCCTGTCCCGCTCGCGATTTTTTCGGCGACTGCCGGCACCCGTCATAGTCGTAGTAGGTTGCCGAAAATGTTCAACATGTTGAAAATCCAGCGGCGACCAGAAAATAGTACGACTCTTTGGGCGACTACTCACGACCATACAGGCATCACCCCGCGACCATGTGGCAACAGCCTAGTAGCCTGTAGTCGCCGATAAAAATCACGTAAGTGGGACAGGCCTTAAGGCACAAAAAGCTCCTGGACCAGAGGACATAGGTTTAAGATAAAGGGGAAGGATTTAATAGGAATCTGAGAGGTAACTTTTTCACACAGAAGGTGGTGGGTGTATGGAACAAGCTGCCAGAGGAGGTAGTTAAGGCAGGGACTATCGCAACGTTTAAGAAACAGTTAGACAGGTACATTGTTGGGGGAGTCCAGAACCAGGGGTCACAGTTTAAGAATAAGGAGTAGGCCATTTAGGACTGAGATGAGGAACCATTTTTCCACTCGGAGAGTTGTGAATCTGCGGAATTCTATGCCACAGGAGGCAGTGGAGGCCAATTCACTGGATGTTTTCAAGAGAGAGTTAGATTTAGCTCTTAGTGCTAAAGGAATCAAGGGATATGGGGAAAAAGCAGGAACGGAGTACTGATTTTAGATGATCAGCAGTGATCATATTGAATGGCAGTGCTGGCCCGAAGGGCCGAATGGCCTACTCCTGCACCATTTTTTCTATTTTCTATGTTTCTATATACATGGATAGGACAGGTTTGGAGGGATAAAGACCAAACACAAGCAGGTGGGACTTGTATAGCTGGGACATTTTGGCCGGTGTGGGCAAGTTGAGCCAAAGGGCCTATTTCCATTCTGCAAAGGAATTTGTATATGGATTAATGATGGGTCAGCATGGACATGGTGGGCTGAAGAGCCTGTTTCTGCACTGTATAACTATGACTTTATGATTGAAAACCATAGCCAGTGCTTTTCAGGAATGAAGTTCAAACATAGGTGGTCTAAAAGGCATTTGGCACATTGGCCTTCATCAGTCAGAGGATTGAGTATAGAAGTTGGGATGTCAGGTTGCAGTTATATAAGACGCTGGTGAGGCCATTTAGAGTACTGTGTTCAGCTCTGGGCACCGTGTTATAGGGAAGATGTTGTCAAACTGGAAATGGTGCAGAGAAGATTTTCATGAATGCTGTCAGGACTCGGAAGCCTGAGCTGTTGCGAGAGGTTGAGCAGGCTGGTTCTCTATTCCTTGGAGTGCAGGAGGATAAGGTGCGATCTTGTAGAGGTGTGCAATATCATGAGAGGAATAGATCGGATAGACTCACAGAGACTCTTGCCAGAGTAGGGCAATTGAGGACCAGAGGACATAGCTTTATGGTGAAGGGGAAAAGATTTAATAAGAACCTGAGGAGTAACTTTTTCACACAAAGGGTGGTGGGTGTATGGAACGAGCTGCTGGAGGAGGGAGTTGAGGCAGGTGGTATCGCAACATTTAAGAAAGATTTAGACAGGCACATGCATCGGACAGGTGTAGAGGGATATGGGCCAAATGTAGGCAGGCGGGACTAGTGTAGATGGGACATATTGGTCGGTGTGGGCAAGTTGGGCCGAAGAACCTGTGTGGTGGCTCTATAACACAGAGATGGCAGGAACCAGAATCCACTTTTGCAAACTGCAACTAATGTGTGATCAGCTCCTAATTTTGTATGATAGATTTTCAAACTAAAGACAGAAAATGTTGAAAATGATCATCAAGTCAGGCAGTACCCATGGAGGGAGACCCTGAGTCACTGGCTCACACTGAAGTTCTATCATTGAAACACTTGTGTTGAAAGGTCACCGCCATGAAACCGTGAGTTCGGAGTTTCTCAGTACTTCAGTATTTGCATTATATTAAGAAGGAACTGCAGATGCTGGTTTACACCGAAGATAGACACAAAATGCCTGAGTAACTCAGCGGGACAGGCAGCATCTCTGGAGAAAATGGAAGAGGTGATGTTTCGGGCTGAGACTCTTCTTCAAGGATTTACTGCCTTGGCCTCGGATTTCCAGTATCTGTGTTTTTGTGGGGGTTGCGGATCGATGGATTCTTGTCAGCCAAAGACATTGAAGGAGATGCAATGAGGTGTGGAATCAGGGCACAGTAGATTGGTTTCAAATCATCTTTAAACAACTTGAACCGGGCCATTCCCAGGGTCCGGGCAATCCGCTGCCTGCATTCTGGTGATCGGCTGATACTTTAGACCAGAATTTAGATACAGCACGGAAACAGGCCCTTCGGCCCACCGAGTCTGTGCCGACCAGCAATTCCTGCACACAAACACTATCCCACACACGAGGGATGTAGTCAATGTTTAATGTTTTATGTGTCATTCCTAATTGTCACTGTGTGCCATGTTGTCACTTGCGAGTGGAGCACCAAGGCAAATTCCTTGTATGTGAACATACGTGGCCAATAAACTTATAAAACTTGAAAAACTTAAACTTAGGGACAATTTACAACCCGCACATCTTTGGAATGTGGGAGGAAACCGGAGCTCCCGGAGAAAACCCACTAGGTCACGGGGAGAAGGTACAAACTCCGTACGGACAAGCACCCGTAGCTGGGATTGAACCTGAGTCTCTGGCTCTGGAAGGCAGCAACTCTACCACTATGCCACCATGAGAACGTCAGTCCATTGAGATAAAACATAGCTGTGTACCATGACCATTGACAGCTCTCAGTCAGATTAATAACACAGACAAAGTAACAGCGGACATTAATTAATCACTGCCTTCTTTTAACTAACTCAAACATCCGGATTGACGTAGGCACGATTGACACGCACACTTGCCAATCAGTCATTTAATCAATATTCAGCCATTAATCACGGCATCAGAGGTGGGGCTTCTGAGCAGGAATATTGGATGGTGAACATTTAATTTTAAAACATGAATTTAAATTAAAAAATAATTAATTTTCCTCTCAGTTCTTGGGATGGGTTTGATGCAGTTTTTTTCTCACAGGTTTCATGTGCCCTTGCGACACAAAGGAGGCCATTCAGCCCAGTGGGTATGTGCTGGCTCGTGGAACAATCCCTGGTAACCTACTCCCCCACGCGCCCATCGACGTCCCTCGATTCTCCTGGCATCCCATCGGCACCAGGGGCGATTTACAGTGGTTAATTGACTTAGCAACCAGCGCGCCTTTGGGAAGTGGGAGGAAGGTAGGGCAGGCTGTCACAGGGAGAACGTGCGGACTCCACACAGGCAGCGTGGTAGGCCGGAGCCAAGCCTGGGTCACGGCGGTGCAATACCATAATGCCGCGCGTGTCGGTGAAGCAGCGTCGATGGTTTTGGGAGCTGCAATGTAACGCTAACTGGGTTACCACAGGAGGAATGAGCCAGCACTCAACACCATTGGACATTGGAGTTAGTATGGACACAGAGGAGGTGCATTGCCCAGTCCACAATACTAGAGAATTGTGGTTCAGAGAGTGTTTTAAACTAACGTTGCTCCCTCAGGAACAGCGAGCAGCCCACGAGTATGCTCCGTCATTTCAGTTCAGTTTAGTTTATTGTCACGTGTACCGAGGTACAGTGAAAATATTTTGTTCTGCGCTAACTGGTCAGAGGAAAGACAATACATGATTACACAGTGTACAGAATCATGATAAGGAAATAATGGCAATAATGTTTAGTGCAAGATAAAGTCAGTAAAGTCCGATTAAAGAGAATCCGAGGGTCACCGATGAGATAGATAGTAGTTCAGGACTGTTCTCTGGTTGTGGTTTGGGAGTTGCCTGATAACAGCCGGGAAGAAACTGTCCCTGAATCTGGAGGTGTGTGTTTTCACACTTCTGTACCTCTTGCCTGATGGGAGAGGGGAGACACGGGAGTGGCCGGGGCGAGACTCGTCCTTGATTATGCTGCTGGCCTTGCCAAGGCAGCGTGAGGTGTAGATGGAGTCAATGGAAGGGAGGTCAGTTGGTGTGATGGTCTGGGCTGCAATTTCTTGCGGTGTTGGACAAGAGTGCGGGGAAAACCTGTTTTCACAAGCCTGTGTTATTGAGGAAGTAACTGGGAGAATAGGTGAGGGTAGGACAGTGGATGTTGTCCACATGGACTTCAACAAGGCCTTTGATAGGTCCCCATTGTTCGGCTAAGCTGGAAGGTTCAATCGCATGGGAGCCAGGGGGAGCTGGATCCTGTGATACATTATTGGATTAGAACACAGAACAGTACAGCACAAGAACAGGCCCTTCGACCCACAATGTCTGTTCTGAACATGATGCCAAGACCAGCATCTGCTTGTAAATACCCCATATCCTTCCATTCCCTGCATATCCATGTGCCTATCCAAAAGTCTTTTAAATGCCACTATTGTACCTGCCTCCACCACCACCCCTGGCAGCAAGTTCCAGGCGCTCTCCACCCTCTGTGTGAAAAAACACTTACACTTTGCCCCTCTCACCTTAAAGCTATGCCCTCTAGTGTTTGATATTTCCATCCTGGGAAAAAGATTGTGACTGTCTGTCTGAATTGATGATGGGAAACAGGTTGATGATGGAACACAAACCGCTGGAGTAACTCAGTGGGTCAGGCAGCACCTCTGGGGAAAAAGGCCGGGCGACCATTCGGGTCGGGGCCCGTCTTCAGACTCTGAGTCTGGGGGGGGGGGGGGGGGGTTGAGAGGGGAGGTACAGTGAGTACTCTGAGCCTGGGGGGGGGGGGGGGGGGTTGAGAGGGGAGGTACAGTGAGTACTCTGAGTCTGAAGAAGGGTCCTGACTCAAAACATCTCCTATCCCTCTTCTCCAGAGAGGCTGCCTGACCCGCTGAGTTACTCCAGCAGTTTGTGTCTATCTTTGGTGTAAATCAGCATCTGCAGTTCCTTCCTCCCCAGGTGATGACGGAATGTTGTTTTTCGGACTGGAGGCAGGTGATCAGCGGTGTTTCTCACCGATCGTTGCTGGGCCCGTTGCTTTTTGTCATTTATCCAGACTAAGACTAAGATGAGTTTATTATCATATACACCAGGGCGTAATGAAATTCCTCCTTCACATGAAGCTCAGAGAGTACACAATAAATATAATATGTACACAATAAATAAACCAAGGCAAGAACAGCAGAATGGTGCAGAGGTGTCAGTGGAAACTGAAGGAGTACAAAAGTATGACTAAAGTGTAACGACTGTATACCCGAATGAGTTAAGAGTACAAGTCAGCACTCCAGAGAGAGGAAAGTGAAAGAGGTACATCTTCCAAAATAGCGCCCAACCCAGGTGAAGTATTGCACGCTAGTCTCCGAAGCAGAGCTACAATCGCATATTACAATCGCTCCACACTCTCAACTCTCTATCTGCACAATGTAAATGGCTCGATTGTTAATCATTGTTGTCTTTCCACTGACTGTTTAGCATGCAACAAAAAGCTTTTCACTATACATCCTCCCCCCCCCCCCCTTTCCCCAACGCTCTTTCTCCCCCCACCATCCTCCAACCTCTTTCCCCCCCTCTCCCCCCCCTCCTCTCACCCCCCTCCCTCCCCCCCTCCCCCCCCCCCCCCCTCTCCCCCCCCTGTGTGTGTGGGGGGTGGTTTAGTGCGTGTGTAACGCCGCAGGCTCCCCCCCCCCCGCACACCCCCACGTGGAGGTGACAGGACCCAACGGGTTCACCTTGGTCTAGTGTGACAATTAAACAAAACTCAACGGAACTGCTGAGGCTGATAGTACGGAGAGGATCAGTCGTACCCTCCTCCCGCTGTCAGAGTGAGGGACCACGCACAACTTGGCGGAACAGCACCTCATATTTCGCTTGGCCAGCTTACAACCCAGTGGCCTGATTCATGATTTCTCTACTTTCAAGTCATCCCTGCAATCCCACCCATCCCACCCTAGTTGTCCTGCTTGTTCCACTGTTCACAGCCCTGTATCCCTTTGTGATCACCTCTTCCCCAGCCAAGAGTGGGACATTCCGGCCTTTTCCGATCTCTCGTTCCCCCCCGCCCCCCCCCACTTTCAGTGTGAAGAAGGGTTTCCGACTCAAAATGTCACCCATCCTCTTTCCCTGATGACAAATGACCTCAGGCAGGGAGGTGCCTGGTGGGCCCATTGTTGTCCAGGGAAAGTGAGATCCTCTACAGTACTTGGACCTCTTCAGTTTACAACATTAATAATGACTTTAGGATCACGGCTGACCCTGTGCCTCCTCTACTTTGCCAACCATCCCCTATCTGCCAACTTGCTCGATGCTCAAACACCATCAGCCTCAAGCTTTAAATCTACTGAAGCCCTCACTGGCCTCTGGGGCAGTGAATTCCAAGGTCTCTTTGGCTCTCCGATTCTTTGCTACCTGTACCGACAAGTTCGCTTTGGGGATTTGAAGTGCCAGCACACCATCGACCTCTCCTTACACCAACATTCATGGAGACAGTTCGCCTTGCATCACTTCAGATGGAATCAGTTGTTGGCTTCTTGCTGCCAGAGTGAATCACCTCACATGTTCCCACGTTATACTCCGTCTGCCAACCTGTTACCCACTCGCTTCATGTCACCACGTCCTCTGCCAACTGCCGGGTCCTCCTCAGTTTGGTTTGGAGATGCAGAGCGGGAACAGGTCCTTCGGCCCACCCAGTCCACACAGAATAGACTTGATGGGCCGAATGGCCTAATTCTGCTCCCATCACTTATGAACATCAACATTAGCTACAAGCAGCCGCAGTCCTGATTTCCAAATACCTTTTTTTCCCCCAAAATATATTTTACTCATGAAGTATATAGTCTTCCATTTGGGACATGCCACTACCTTCATTTATGCTATCAACCAACTTAACCCAATCCCAACTCCAACCCTTTACTCCTGCAAACCTCCCCTCCTCTCCTTCCAAATTAACCCACCAACTGCCTGAAGCAGCCTGAAGAAGGGCTCTGACCCCAAACGTCGCCTATCCATGTTCTCCTGAGATGCTGCCTGCCTGCTGAGTTACTCCAGCACTCTGTGTCTTCTTTTATGAGCCAACATCTGCAGTTCCTTGTTTCTCATCTGCCAAGCTGCACGTGCTTGGGTTGTGGGAGGAAACCCATACAGGCCACAGGGAAAACGTGCAAACTCCACATGGAGAGCAGCGGAGATCCAGATTAAATTGGGGTTGCTGGAGCAGTGAGGCAGCAGCTCTACCTGCTGCACTAGTCTATCACCATGAACCTTGAAGCAAGGCGCAGTTCTTTCTGCTCATTTCCCTTAACTCCCAACTCTTTAAACTTTAGACTTTAGAGATACAGTGCGGAAACAAGCCCTTCGACCAACCGAGTCCGCGCCGACCAGCGGTCTCCGCACACCAACACTATCCTACACACTGGGGACAATTTACAATTTTTACTGAAGCCAATTAACCTACAAACCCGTACGTCTTTGGGGTGTGGGAGGAAACCGGAGCACCCAGAGGAAACCCACGGTGTCGCGGGGAGAACGTACAAACTCCGTACAGACAGCACCCGAGGTCAGGATCGAACTGGGGTCTCTGGCGCTGCGAGGCAGCAACTCTACCACAAAAACTCTGTCGAACTCTGTCTGTGAAGTCCCATTCCAGACACGTTAGAAGCAATGTGACCTTACAATGCAATCCACCTTCACGCACTGACACTTCGCAGGGGGCACCGAAAATGTCATCTCGCCCCATTTTAGATTGGCAAAACTTCAAAGGCCTGTTAATGAATCTCTTGCCACGGAGCATCTCCCCGAATCCCCTCCTTTCTCTCCTGACATTCCCCTCGTGCTGGGATGCGGAATTTTTCGGGAATACTTGAAAAGTGCCACGCTCGGAAGAAAGAATATTTTAGTAGCCCTAAAATAGCCCCTCGACTGAGTGATCAAACAGTAGGTTGACATAGAAGAATTCAATTACACAGCCTCAAAACGAACACAACAGCTGCCAGCAAAATAAAACCACAGATCTCTTTTCACCATTCCTGACAAATCCTCTCGTCGTTTCAAACATTTAGTGTGTAAATTTCACAAAAAAATCGGAAGAAAGGGGATCGCGGGAATCGCTGAGTCAGCACCTGCTTATATATTTGTTTCAAGAAGGAGCTGCAGATGCTGGAAAATCGAAGGTAGACAAAAATGCTGGAGAAACTCAGTCTATTCGGGACGAAACGTTGTCTATTTCCTTCACTCCATAGATGCTGCCGCACCCGCTGAGTTTCTCCAGCATTTTTGTTTACCTGCTTGTATATTTGGTGTTTATATATTATTTAAAAAATAGAATGAATAAATGTGTGTGGGTGAAATCGGGAGAAGGAACGGTCTCCCTAGTTTAGGTTTAGTGTAGTTTAGAGATACAGTGCAGATACAGGCCATTCGGCCCACCGAGTTCGTGCTGAATCTGCAATCACCCATACACTCATGCTATCCTACACACTAGGGGCAATTTACAATTATTTTTTTACTGAAGCCAAATTAACCTAAGTCTTTGGAGTGTTGGAGGAAACCGGAGCACCATCAGACTCGGGATCAGGAACTGCTTCTTCCCCTCAGTTATCAGGCTTCTGAACGTTTTTTCCATTAGCTGGGGTAATGTCCGATTCACCTCTACCCCATTGCGGACATTGGACTTTGTCTCTGGAACTGGTGCACTACAATGCTGAGAACTATATTCTGCACTCTGTAACTTCCCCTTTGCTCTACCGACTGTACTTGAGTTTGAACATTGTATTTATGTATAGTATGTCTGATCTGGTGGGATAGCATGCAAAAACAAATCCTTTCATTGTACCTCAGTAAAGGTGGGAACACTAAACCTAAACCTAAAATAGACACAAAACACTGGAATAACTCATCGGAGTAACTAATTGGAGTAACTCAGCGGGACAGGCAGCATCTCTGGAGAGACATCTCAGGTCGAAACATAACATAATGAAGTCTGAAGAAGGAGTAAACCATTTAGAATGGAGACGGGGAAACACTTTTTCTCACAGAGAGTGGTGAGTCTGTGGAATTCTCTGCCTCAGAGGGCAGTGGAGGCCGGTTCTCTGGATGCTTTCAAGAGAGAGCTAGATAGGGCTCTTAAAAATAGCGGAGTCAGGGGATCTGGGGAGAAGGCAGGAACGGGGCACCGATTGTGGATGATCAGCCATGATCACATTGAATGGCGGTGCTGGCTCGAAGGGCCGAATGGCCTACTCCTGCACCTATTGTCTATTGTCTATTGTCGAAACATAACATAATGAAGTCTGAAGAAGGGTCTTGGCCCAATACGTCACCTGTTCCTTTTCTCCAGAGGTGCTGCCTGATCCGCTGAGTTACTCTAGCATTTTAAGTCTATCTTTAGTGTGAACCAGCATCTGCAGTTCCTTCCTACACAAAAGATTTCTTTGCTGTATTTCATTTAAGGCACTGACAGTTCATAAGTCCATAAATGATAGGAGCCAAATTAGGCGATTCGGCCCATCAAGTCTACTCTGCCATCCCATCATGGCTGATCTATCTTTCCCTCTCAACCCCATTCTCCTGCCTTCTCCCCATCACCCTTGGTCACCCGCACTGATCAAGACACATGATAATAGATCACTCCCAGTCACGCTTTGAAACATTTCCTGGCATTCAACCCAGTTTTCACACCGTTTTCCCCTGCATTGCTGGGGCCTGAATGCTCGCTGCCTCATCTCCGGAGTTTACGGACTCGACTGACTTCCTGGTGACTCCACTGTGGGAATGCTGCCTTGTCGGACAGGCCAGGCGATATGCCAATGCTTTGACTGCCCTCTAAAGATCCGCCTCATTATTTGGAGTTCAGTGAAACCGTCCCAATGCAAAACCAGGCTCCCGCAACCAATGAAGCAAGTTCACCAAATAATCAAACATTTTGCATCCTGGGGAATTTGGCTGTAAAATAACAGATCAACTCATGCCTTGCCTTGTTTACACTTTATGGGCCCTTGTCGGATGCAAATTGCTGCCGAATCTACCGGCACAATCGTGCTTTAATATAAAGAATAATTAATTAAATGTAAAATACGCTCCCTTGCCCGGGGCTGCTGAAGGATCCAACAGTTCTCCTTTTTTGGGCTAGATAGCAGCGTTCACACATATAGCGATGTTGCACCAAGGCTCCATCTGCTCTCTCAAGCGGGCGTGCAAAATTCCAAGGAACCTTCTCAAAGTATCATCCCAGTAACAATCGCACAAAGTAGTATCCCACACACATGGGATCCCACACAGCCCAAAGCCAGTGCACGCGCCAGCATTTATCCTTTATCACCCAAACTCCAGCAATGTGGAATTCTCTGCCTCAGAGGGCGGTGGAGGCAGGTTCTCTGGATGCTTTCAAGAGAGAGCTAGATAGGGCTCTTAAAAATAGTGAAGTCAGGGGATATGGGGGGGAAGGCAGGAACGGGGTACTGATTGGGGATGATCAGCCATGATCACATTGAATGGCGGTGCTGGCTCGAAGGGCCAAATGGCCTACTCCTGCACCTATTGTCTATTGTCTATAATATCACATTGATGGCGTGGATGGTGGCTTGCTGTGTACAAGCGGCTGCTGTGTTTCCCAGGGCGGCACGGTGGCACAGCGCTAGAGCTGCTGCCTCACAGGGCCAGAGACCCGGGTTTGATCCTGACCATGGGTGCTGTCTGTAAGGAGTTTATACGTTCTCCTCGTGACCTACGTAGGTTTTCTCCGGGTGCTCCAGTTTCCTCCCACCCACACTCCAAAGATGTACAGGTTTGCAGGTTAATTGGCTTCTGTAAATTGCCCCTAGTGTGTAGGATGCGAGGCTGGGATAACGTTGAACTTGTGTATGGGAGAGTGTTGGTCAGTGTGGGCCTGGTGGGTCAAAGGGCCCATTTCCACACTGTATCACTAAGCTAAACTATACTGTACAACAATGATCATATGCTGACCATACTTCACTGGCTGCGATTTGCTTTGGGTTATCCTGAAAGTAACATGAAAGAAAAAAAAAAAGAAAAAAAAGTCACCTCTCATCTTTCCGCTGAATGGATAACATAGAATAATTGTTTTGCATGCTATCCATTCAGATCAGGTATATCATACATGGATATAATCAGTTCAAACTCAAGCCTGAAGAAGGGTTATGGTTTGAAACGTCACCCATCCTTTTTCTCAAGAGATGCTGCCTGACCGGCTGAGTTACTCCAGCACTTTGTGTCTACCTTTGGTATAAACCAGCATCTGCAGTTCCTTCCTGCACAAACTCAAGTACATTAGGTAGAACAAAGGGGAAGATACAGAGTGCGGAACATTGTATTGTAGCGCATCAGTTCTATGGATAAAAGTCCAATGTCCGCAATGGGGCAGAGGTGAATCAGACAGTAGCTTAGGCTCAGAAGCCTTATTATAGAGGGGAAGAAGCTGTTCCTGAGTCTGGTGGTGTGCACTTTCAAGATTCTGTACCTTCTGCTGGACTGGAGCAGGCTGAAGGATGGGATGAGTGTTGGATCATGTTGGCTGCTGTTCTGAGGCAGCGTGAAGTGTGTAGATGGAGTCAATGGTGGGGAGTCTGGTCTGTGTGATGGGCTGGGCTACATCTACAGCTCTCTGCAATGTATAGCGGTCTTGGGCAGAGCCGTTCCCAAACCAGGCTGTGATGCAAGCCGACGGTATGCGTTCCATGGTGCATCTGTAGAGGTTGTCAGGGCTTCTGGATTGATGCCACAAACTGACAGACCTGGAGCATTGCAGCAGCTCACCTGGGTGTCAGGCTGGATTCAAGCGTCTGAAGTAGGAATTGAACTCATAAAAGGACGCAAAGTGCTGGAGTAACTCAGCAGGTCAGGCATCATCCCTGGAGAGCGTGTATAGGCGACGTGTCAGGTAGGGACCCCCTCCCCTTGAACCCAGAGCGACCTGGTGGACTGTCATATGAGGAAAGATTGAAAAGACTAGGCTTGTATTCACTGGAGTTTAGAAGGATGAGGGGGTGGATCTTACAGAAACATATAAAATTATAAAAGGACAGGACAAGCTAGATGCAGGAAAAATGTTCCCAATGTTGGGCGAGTCCAGAACCAGGGGCCACAGTCTTAGAATAAAGGGGAGGCCATTTAAGACTGAGGTGAGAAAAAAAATTTTCACCCAGAGAGTTGTGAATTTGTGGAATTCCCTGCCACAGACAAATCACTGGATGGATTTAAGAGAGATTTAGATAGAGCTCTAGGGGCTAGTGGAGTCAAGGGATACGGGGAGAAGGCAGGCACGGGTTATTGATTGGGGACGATCAGCCATGATTACAATGAATGGCCTCCTCCTGCACCTATTTTCTATGTCTCTATGGTGTAAGAGATGGACACGCTATCTACTGTAGATTTGGATTAAACTACATCTGATATTTGACCTCCCTGGTATCAATCAGCAAACACTAGAACAGCCTATGCAAGTCGGTTAAGAACACCATAACATTTAATGAATCAAGACTCATGCTGCTTTACAGAGTAATGATGCCCATGTAATTTTTGGCCAGGGATTTAAACTTTCAGCTTTCTTTGACGTTATCACTTTGGGCTTTGTTGAAAAATGTTTGCGTTGGTGCGCTCTCTCTCCCTCAGTGGTTCTTCTGTCCTGCACACCAATGTTTCAGTAAAGCTTCCAGTTCACCAGCGCTGGAATTAACCCTCTCATGCACCAGAGTCTCACAGTGTGCCCCTGATTCTCTCGCTGGGAAGTTTGGGCAACATGTCCCAAATACACTAGTCCCACCTGCCTGCGTTTGGTCCATATCCCTCTAAACCTATCCTATCCATGTACATGTCTAAATATTTCTTAAACGATCGGATAGTCCCAGCCTCAACTACCTCCTCCGGCAGCTCGTTCCATACACCCACCACCCTTTGCGTGAAAAAGTTACCCCTCAGATTCCTTTTAAATCTTTCGTCCCTCACCTTAAACCTATGCCCTCTGGTTCCCGATTCCCCTACTCTGGGCAAGAGACTCTGTGCGTCTACCCGATCTATTCCTCTCATGTTTGTATAAACCCCCTCATACACGAGTGTTGGAGTAGGCAGAGTTCTCTCCGCAAGGCCCAGCAGTGTGCAGAAGTTACGGTCTCCAAACGGGAGCTCTCTGCTCAACAATTAATAAAGGAACAACCAGGGAGCTTTCAAAATCAGTTTGAACAAAAGTCAAAGATCACACGCTCAGCGTGAATGTCAAAATGTACACAGTTTAGAGGCTTTCTCTAAACTAAATAAAAATAATATATTTTCCGCCAAGGTTCACTACACTAATGCACAGGCAGTGAGAAGGGTGAAAGCTGTTCAGTGGGAATCTGCAGCGAGCAGTGATGTGAGTTGTGTGATCCCGGGTGGAGACTGTCAATTAACTGCATTGTACCATCCGTGCCCTTCAGGGAACAAACTTTAAAGGTTTAAATCATTCACTCGCTCACACACAAACACACTCACACACTCACAAACGCTCACACACACAATCACTCACACACACTCACATACACTCACGAATACACACACACTCATGCACACACACACTCTGACACATACACTCACACAATCACACACTCACATATACAACTAATACACACACACACTACACTCATGCACAGACACATACTCAGGCATATACACTCACACACACTCACACTAATATATACACAGACTCCCACACACTCACATGCACTCACTAAAACACACACACTCATGCACACACACTCTGGAATCTACACTCACACACACTAATATACACACACTCACACACACACACCATAATATACACACACACACGTGCACACGCACACTCACCCTCACATATACACATATTTATACATATACGTACACACACACTCACAAGCATGCACACGCAAACACACTCAGATACACACGCACACACACACGTGTAATCAACATTTTGATTTTTAACAATGATTTCTGGAGGTCTCACATTCTGAAGTCTATTGTTTGCAGAACTATTTCTAACGTTACCAACAGACAACGTATACACTGTGTGCGTCCACACAATGTGTGCCTGGCTCTCTAGCTGGGTAGTTGGGCGCTGCAGGCAGTGTTTCGGCAATATGAATCCCACGCGTATTAAATCCATGGAGAGTTGGAGCAGACGGGCTGGTGCCCGTGTATACAGGGGCTGTGGGTGTGAGCCTGCAACACTGTCTGCTAGTCTGCCCAACACTGTACTAAGATGCCCAGCACTGTACTAAGATGCCCAGCACTGTACTAAGATGCCCAACACTGTACTAAGATGCCCAACACTGTACTAAGATGCCCAGCACTGTACTAAGATGCCCAACACTGTACTAAGATGCCCAGCACTGTACTAAGATGCCCAGCACTGTACTAAGATGCCCAGCACTGTACTAAGATGCCCAGCACTGTACTAAGATGCCCAACACTGTACTAAGATGCCCAACACTGTACTAAGATGCCCAACACTGTACTAAGATGCCCAGGGGGCATGACACAGCAGCAATATCCAATGGTCCTGTTTTACCCATGGCTGATCTCTCTCAACCACATTCTCCTGGCTCCTCCCCATAACCCCTGACACCCGTACTAATCAAGAATCTATCTATCTCCGCCTTAAATATATCCACTGACTTGGCCTCCACAGCCTTCTGTGGCAATTAATTCCACAGACTCACCACCATCTGACTAAATAAGTTCCTCCTCATCTCCTTGCTAAAGGAACGTCATTTAATTCTGAAGCTGCGACTTCTAGTCCTAGACTCTCCCACTAGTGGAAACATCCTCTCCACATCCACTCTATCCAGGCCTTTTACCTTGTTTCAGTTTCACAAGCCACAGCAGAGGAAGGGCCACGTCAGAAATGACCCTAAATAGAGTAACGTTGAAGCCTTTTGGTTGCTTCGTCATCATTTAATTGGAGGATATGGTTAGAAGGGATCCACGTCATAGAGTTCTGTCTGGTCAGTAATGTTGTAAAATGAATTCCTCCATCGCGGAGCCTCATATGGAATCACTTTATCTTTCAGAAAAGCACAAATTGCTGGAGTAACTCAGCGGGTCCAGAAGGCTTGCACAGGTGACCTTTCAGGTCCAGACCGTTCTTCCTTTAACTTCTCATAGAACATAGAATCATGTCTGTGCGGTACCTGATGCCAAGCACAACTCTTCTCTGCCTGTGCATAATCCATATCCCTCCATTCCTATCCACGTCTATAAACAGCCTCCACCTGGCAATGTGTCCACCCTCTGTGTGAAAAACTTGCCCTCATATCCCCTTTAAACTTTCCCCCTCTTTCCTGAAAGCTACGCCCTCCAGTATTTGATATTTCCATCCTGCAATAAAGGTTCTGATTGTCTACCCTATCTATGCCTCTCATAAATGAGCAGACATCTATCAAGTCTCCCCTCAACCTCTGGTCAGGCTCATGTTCCTCTTACATGTCACGCTTTAAGCAGAGGTTCTCGGTTAATGGACGTGAGAGCAGCTGATTCTCTTTAAAGGCAAGAACCTGGGAGGAACATGAAGATACTCACAGCTTGCACACTCGGTCACAACCTCTCACACTCACACACTCGTGCACGTGTATTTACACGTCCTCTCCCAGGAGTGCACATTGTCCACACACATACGCTCACAACCCACACACACACAATATGCACACACACACACGCACGCACGCGGGGACACACACTCACGCAACCTGCATCTCATGTTTACACACTTGAGTGTGAGTCAAGAGGGTTTTATTGTCATATGTCCCAGATAGAACAGTCACATTCTTGCTTGCACCCACACGCACAGATTTTTCAAGAAGATATGCGTGTACACACACTCACGCACGTGCCTCTCAGATGCACGCATCCATGCACACATACACACTCACATAGATATAACTGCCCCATCACATGTACCTGCACACTCACACCTACAGGCACGGACATCTGTGTACACGAGTGCACAAATACTCTCACACACAATCGCAGACACTGTCACACACTCACAAACACAAGCTCACATACATTCTCACACACACATACACAAACACACTCACTGGTGTACACACAATTCTACAAGCTACTACATAGACGTACGTAGACACACTTTCGCCCTTAGACACATGGATACGTGTGCACACACACATTCAAACACACTCTCTCTCTCACCCCTGCACATACACTCACATTTCCCCCACACACTCCCATTCATAACACACTTCTAGGTGCCACGGGCAGCAGAGAAGAGTTGCCGCCTCACACGCCAGAGACCCTGACAACGGGCGCTGTCTGTACGGAGTTTGCACATTCTTCCCGTGACCTATGTGGGTTTTCACTGAGATCTTTATTTTCCTCCCACACTCCAAAGACGTATAGGCTTGTAGGTTAATTGGCTTGTTGTGAATGTAAATTGTCCCTAGTGTGTAGGGTTGAACTAGTGTACGGGGTGATCACTGGACGGCGTGGATGCGGTGGGTCCAAGGGCCAGTGTCCACATTGTATTTCTAAACTAAACTTAACTGCACCAGACAGGCACACAAGCAGACACATTTTCTCCATTCCACAGATACATGCGTGCACACATACAAAGGCACGCACACCCACGCACTCCCTCTCACCCGCATACATACACTCACATGTCTCACACACTCCCATGCATTCACACACTTATATGCACTTGGACATAGACACACACACACAAACAGGCAGAATACAAAATACACTTTCCCCCTCACACACACTCCCTCTCACCCATGCACATACACTCACACACACTCACTCATCCACACACACATCCACACACACATGCATGCACACATGACACACACTCACGCGCACACATCCACACTCACACACCCACTCACACACACACACACACACACACACACACACACACACACACTCACACACACTCACACACACACCCACTCACACACTCACGCACGCACACATAAACACACTCACACACACACACATACACACTCACACACACTCTCACCCACCCACTCACACACTCACGCACGCACGCATAAACACACTCACACACACACACATACACACTCACACACACTCTCACTCATTCACACTCACACACACACACACACACACACACACACACACACACACACACACACACACACACACACACACACACACACACACAAACCCAACCTCTCCCCGCCCCCACCTGCTAACTGTAATTATAATAGACTGCACAATAAATGGTAAACCAGCTCTGTGCTGCATCTTGGGAATTCTCTTGGGTATGTGGATTAGCTAGAAAAGCTTGAATGATTAAAATACACTAATTAAAATTTTGTGTTCCTTAGTAACTCGTCCATCAGCAGTATGTGAGAGAGAGAGAGAGAGAGCGAGAGAGAGCGAGTGAGCGAGAGAGAGAGAGAGAGAGAGAGAGAGCCTGTAGAAAAAAGACTAACCCAAAGTAATTTATATACACAAAGATAAATAAATAATTAAACAAACAAACAAACAACAAACCACACTCTTTTGTGGCTGCTCGGAGCTGAAGCAGCCCAGTCCCGATGGTTTATTGTTACACAAAAGGCAGACAATCTCTTTGAAAGGAGAGGAGAGGGCAAAAACACACTGAGAGTCTCTCCACAAAAGTCTTGTCTCCCCTTTCTCCAAGCAGGCGACAGAGACTCCAAATTCCTGTGTAGATGCATCCCGTGTCCCCTCTTTGTGCAAGAACATGACTTCTGATATGAAAACTTCTGCCTCATTGCAATTATACAAAAGAAATTGAACACTTTGAGTAACCACGGCAACCTAATTGCATCAGGATGTTGTACACAGGAGCAGAGTAACTGAATTTTGATGAAAAGACGGCGGTAATTTACGACATCACCAAATTTGTTGCCATGCCAACGTGTTAATTACATCTCAAATTAACAATGCAAGTGTAGTGAAATTAAATATAAATCATATTTCTGCATAAATTATAGGGGTTGATTAGGCCGGGGCTGTGGGAGATGAAAAGGTTGGCACTCAAGGGTTCTATTTTATTCAAGCTCTTATGGGGGGTCTCTGAGTAACGTAACAATAAATTGGAGAAAAGGGAAGGAAAAAAAAAAATACGCCTTGCAAAACTCTCTTGTTTAGTGAGTTCGAAGGCTCCACTCCTCACCGGCCCAAACCCACAGAGATACCAGGCAGTAGAGGGTGCGAACACAGCAAAAAAGCTGGAGTAACTCAGCGGGACAGGCAGCATCTCTGGAGAGAAGGAATGGGTGACGTTTCGGGTCGAGACCCTTCTTCAGACTAGTTAGGGATAAGGGAAACGAGAGATGCAGGCGGTGGTGGGGGGGATAAAGAATGAACGAGTGAAAGATATGCAAAAAAAGTACCGATGATAAAGGAAACAGGATGGTGGCCTCGTGATCTGGCTGAACCCAATAGTACCCTCTAACCAGCCTTAACCAGTCTGAAGAAGGGTCTCGACCCGAAACATCACCCATTCCCTCTCTCCAGGGATGCTGCTTGTCTCACGAAGGTTCTCCAGCTTTTTGTGTCTATCTTTGGTTTAAAGCAGCATCTGCAGCTCCTTCTTACAATGGATACTCCTTCCTGCACAAGCCTTGTTTCAAAGTTGTTCTCAAACTCTCCCTGAGATAAACTCCCATCGAGTTCTCCCCCCTCTCTCTCTCTTTCTCACTAAGACTTTGCGTTCATTTTAGCAACAGCGCACGATTAATAAAAAAAAGGGGCGCCTCTTGTCGTTAATAAAATGAAATGTAGAAATTGTTTCAAAACAAACAACTTGTCTCATTGTTGATTAAAGCCTGCAGGTTTTCCACAGGTTACAGTGGAATCAAAATATTGCCTTCCTTTGCATCAGACGAGGTTTAATGTTCAATGTCACACTGTGTAAATGCCACGCTCGCTTCAGTTGCAATATCATTGCTCGTGATATTCTCAATCACACCTTTTACATAAAGGTAGATTCTTTACAAAGCAAACCAACATTTGTTTTCCATCGTCAAAATTATTCAAAAGTGGATTAGTTCGAACCTTCGATTGTATAAATGGTCGATCCACTAACGAAGATGACTTGAGTGGGCTCCTGGAAACATTATGTCGGAAATAAAATAACTTTCTCCCTCACACACATACATTGGTGCACACACACTCACGCACACGCGCTCACACACTCCCTCTCCCATCCATACACATACACTCACATTTAACATGCACTCTCATGCACACGCCCACTTTCTCCCTCCTGCACACAGATACACGTGCACACAAACACACACGCCCTCTCACAGCAATGCACATACACTCACATTTCTCACACACCCATGCATATGCACACGTATAAGCACTTTCACCTAGGCAGACATACACACATACACTTCCTCCCTTACACCCACAGATACACGTGTGCACACGCACACTCTCCTTTTCACCAATGAACATACAATCACATTTAACACACACTCCCATACGTATTTTCAGACACACACACACACTTTCTCCCTCACACAGATGCACGCGTGCACACAAACACACACACACACCCTCTCTGCGTGATGTTGTAAAGTAAAATAAACACAAGTTCTCATCCTGCAGTGCGTGCAGATTACTGTGTGGCACAAAGGCGTTCAGGAATCACAAGTGTGCCACTTGAGTTGTGAGTGTGAGTGTGTGTGTGTGAGTGAGTGTGAGTGTGGGTGGGTGTGTGTGAGTGAGTGTGAGTGTGTGTGTGTGAGTGAGTGTGAGTGTGGGTGGGTGTGTGTGAGTGTGAGTGTGTGTGTGTGAGTGAGTGTGAGTGTGGGTGGGTGTGTGTGAGTGAGTGTGAGTGTGTGTGTGTGAGTGAGTGTGAGTGTGTGTGGGTGTGTGTGAGTGAGAGTGTGTGTGGGTGGGTGTGAGTGTGTGAATGTGTGTGTGTGTGTGAGTGGGTATGTGTGTGTGTGTGTGAGTGGGTGTGTGTGTGTGTGTGTGTGTGTGTGAGTGTGTGTGTGTGTGTGTGTGTGTGTGTTTATTTGTGCAGTGTGCGGTGTTGGCGGGCAGTCTCCGAGTGAGTGAGTGAGTGAGTGAGTGAGTGAGTGAACAGGGAGATTTCCCGTCACCATGGGCCGTGCATGGGGTCCGGGGGCCTCGGTACCCGGGCGAGGGAGGGGAGGGGAGTGGGTGAGATGGAAGCAAGGGTCCTCTAACGCTGACTCCAACCTCTCCTGGAGCCGGCTGGGATGGGATACACCAGCAACGTCTCGGGAAGGGCTAGAGAAAGTGTGGGGACTCTGGAGGGTTGATGGGGGAGCTCGATGGAGAACGGGGAGGGGAGAGCGGTGCAAAAAACACACACAACAGTTCAGCCGTCTAAATTATTCATGGACCAGATGGATTCCTGTTCCTGCCTTTTGATACCGTTTCCAGTCCAAAAAACCCCCCTGCAAAACTGGGGAGATCAAACGTATTGCGCGGCCGAACCACATTGAGTGAAATGGAAGGCAGTTTGCAAGCCGGGGCCACAGTCGGCAGCAGGAGAGAATGACCTTGTATCAAGGAGAGAGAAAAACTCCGACAGCCCCTGGGGCCGCGAGTAACTATCTTTGCATATTATTGCTGCAAAAAAATGTCTGCAAAATTTAATAAAGCATCCAATCAGCTCGCACTGTCAAAGAGTTGGATGAATTTAATTCCTGATCTCAGAGCTAAACGGTGCGTTTAGGCACAGGGTCTTGCAACTCTCTCCTCCAACCCTGTGTTTGTGTGTGTGTGTGTGAGCAGGTTCAAGCCTGGAGATCAGATCACGGGCAGGGTGGTGGTGGGGGTGGGGTGTGGGGGGCTTGGTCACTCCCTCTTCCCCCCTCTCCCATCTAAACGTTACTCCATTCATCCTGTATCAGTACCCTGTGGACGGCTCGAATGCAATCAAGTATTGTCTTACAGCTGACTGGTTAGCGGGCAACGAAAAAGGGCTTTTCACTTTGTTTAAGAAGGAACTGCAGATGCTGGAAAATCGAAGGTAGACAAAAGTGCTGGAGAAACTCAGCGGGTGCGGCAGCATCTATGAAGCGAAGGAAATAGGCAACGTTTCGGGCCGAGCCCGAAACGTTGCCTATTTCCTTCGCTCCATAGATGCTGCCGCACCCGCTGAGTTTCTCCAGCATTTTTGTCTACCAAGGCTTTTCACTGTACCTCGGTACACGTGACAATGAACTAAACTGAACTAAACCATCGGGCAAGAGGTACAGAAGTGTGAAAACGCACACCTCCAGATTTAGAGACAGTTTCTTCCCAGCTGTTATCAGGCAGCTGAACCATCCTACCAACAACTAGAGAGCTAACATCTACCTCATTGGAGACCCCCGGACTATCTTTAATCAGACTTCACTGGACTTTATCTTGTAGTAAAGATTGACAAAATTGCTGGAGAAAATCAGCGGGTGAGGCGGCATCTATGTAGCAAAGGAATAGGTGACGATTCAGGTCGAGACCCTTCTTCACACTAATGTGGGGTGGGGGGGGTGGGAAGAAGAAAGGAAGAGGCGGAGATGGTGGGCTGTGGGAGAGCTGGGAAGGAGAGGGGAAGGAGGGAGAAAGCAAGGACTACCTGAAATTGGAGAATTCAATGTTCATACCGCTTTCCACCCCCCCACTCCCACATCAGTCTGAAGAAGGGTCTCGGCCTGAAATGCCACCTATACCTTCGTTAGATTGATGCTGCCTCACCCGCTGAGTTTCTCCAGCATTTTTGTCTACCTTCCATTTTCCAGCATCTGCAGTTCCTTCTTAAACAAACGGAAATGGACACCTTTTTTATTACAACCTTATATCTTGTTACAGTATCAGGAGGGCACATGTTGAAGGAGCGTGGGACTCGTTGGGCTGAAGGCCCTGTTACCGTGCTGTATCTTTACAGTCTAAAGTCCAAACTGAACTAAGCTTGAGGCAGCAGCATCGATGTGCTCCACCTGTCCAGCTCGCACCTTAGCCCAAGCGGCCTGTGGTCTCACCATCTACCCCCCACACTGTACTGAACCCCCACCGTCACTCTCCCTCTCATCTTCACCCACGTCTATCCCAGGCATATCCTGCCTCACCCCAATGGTTGAGATTTATTATTGTCACAGTTAGTTTAGTTTAGTTTAGAGATACAGCGTGGAAACAGGCCCTTCGGCCCACCGAGTTGGCGCTGACCAGCGATCACACCAACACTATCCTACACCCACCAGGGCCAATTTACAATTTTTACCAAGTCAATTAGCTTACAAACCTGTGGGTCTTTTGAGTGTGGGAGGAAATCGGAGCACCCGGAGAAAACCCATGGGTAGAATGTACAAAACTCCGTACAAACAGCACCCTTCAGTCAGGATCAAACCCGGGTCTCTGCGGTTCACGGAGGTTGCAGATGGTTGCCGGAGGTTGCAGGTAGTGGAAGCAGGTAGGGAGACTGACAAAAACCTCCGGGAACCTCCGGGAACCGCACGGAAACCTTGGGTGGGGAGCAAAGTTTCCAGAGGTTTCCGTTCAGGTTTCATAAGTGGGACAGGGGCTTACGGCAGTAACTCTACCGCTGCGCCACCGTGCCCTGTACCGAGCTGCAGAATTTTCCCTGTAAATTGTCCCTCCCTGTGTAGGGAGTGAAGGAGAAAGTGGGATAACATTGAACTAGTGGGATAACTAGAACTAGTGGGATAACTAGAACTAGTGGGATAACATTGAACTAGTGGGATAACTAGAACTAGTGGGATAACTAGAACTAGTGTTAACTAGAACTAGTGGGATAACTAGAACTAGTGGGATAACTAGAACTAGAATCAATGGTGTTTTATCATAAATGTTTTATTATTATTAATGTTTAGTGTTTTCTGAATCATTCGTAACTGTCACTGTATGTCATGTTGTTACTTGTGGGCGGAGCACCAAGTCAAATTCCTTGTATGTGAATACTTGGCCAATAAACTTACTTACTTACTTACTTAGTGTGAGCGGGTGACCAATGGTCGGCGTGCATGCAGTGGGCTGAAGGGCCTGTTTCCACGCTGTATCTTGCAATCAATAATCAATTGGCAAATCCTTTATTCACTTCTAACTCAAATATTTGTCAAGCTCCCCTTGAATATCTCCACTGTCTGCTTCATCTGCTCCCTGCCGGGGCTAAACACCTCCACCCTTTGAGTTTCTCTTGAAACCCTTATTCTGCACTTTCCCACTAATGAAAACTTTGCACAGTACTAAAACCCTTTGTGGTTTTAGACACCTGTGTCGAGACATCCTTGGCCTTTATTGCTCAAGAGGAAAAATAAATCAAGGAACTGCAGATGCTGGTTTACAAAAAAAAAGACACAAAGTGCTGGAGTAATTGATCGGGGTCAGGCTGCATCGATCGGTGGAGAACATGGATAGGTGATATTTTGGGTCGGGACCCTGTCTGTTCTTCCTTGCCTGACATCTATCGCCTTTGCGTTTCAACGCGTCCTTATATATTTTCTCCACCCTCTCTAAAATGCATCTGTTCTTATTTTATTGCAAGATGCGTTCCCACCACAGCATCATGGGCGGCATTAAAGATGGGAGAGTTCAGTTCAGCTCAGTTTAGTTTATTGTCACGTGTACCGAGGTACAGTGAAAAGCTTTTGTTGCCTGCTAACCAGCCAGCGGAAAGACAAAACATGATTATAATCCGATCATTACAATGTCTAGTTACATGATAAAGGAATTATGTTTAGTGAAAGGTAAAGGTCATAAACTCATAAGGAATAGAATTAGGCCATTCGGCCCATCAAGTCTACTCCGCCATTCAATCATGGCTGATCTATCTCTCCCTCCTAACCCCATTCTCCTGCCTTCTCCCCATAACCTCTGACACCCGTACTAATCAAGAATCTATCTATCTATGCCTTAAAAATATCCACTGACTTGGCCTCCACAGCCCTCTGTGGCAAATAATTCCACAGATTCACCACCCTCTGACTAAAGAAATTTCTCCTCATCCCCTTCGTAAAAGAACGTCCTTTAATCCTTAGGCTATGACCTCTAGTCCTAGACTCTCCCACCAGTGGAAACATCCTCTCCACATCCATTCTATCTGAGCCTTTCACTATTCACTAAAGTCCGATCAAAGATAGTCCGAGGGTCACCAGTGGGGTGGATGGTGGTTCGGGATTGCTCTCTGGTGTGGGAGGATGATAACAGCGTTCCCTTACATCTGAAAAAGCTGGGAATTATTGAGACATATCAGGTTACACGGGGGAGACCCGGACATCAGGCAGTGCTGCTGCCGAGCTTACAGCCAGCTCCGTTCCACATGCTGTCCAAGACCATATGCTCACTCATTAGGAAGGGGGAGACCCAACTGTCTCAGGATGTTGAAGATATTAGCCACTTCCCTGACAGGGGATCGAACACACCACCTGCATATACCAGCGGAGACGTTTCCTCTCATTTAAAGTTTCCTTTATTTAAAAGAATTCGGATTGATTTTAGTCCAAGGGTTCTGGAGCGATAATGTCAAACAGACAATCTGACTGAGGCAGTTCGGAAACTGTTCAAACTGCTGCGACAGAAAAAATACAAGTCTTTTATTGTTAATCAATTGATATCTTTATAGGAGGGGGGAGGGGGGGGGGCCTCCCATTTTAACCAGTTTAGCTGCCTTAGCTGTTTCTTCACAGTTTAGTTCAATTTTTATTGAAAATATAATTCAGCAAAGTGTATATTTCAGGATGGCGTACCAGCTTTGTTTCATTCTAATATCGACATTGTGCTCAGTGGAGTCAGCTGTCTGGCTAATACAGGCCAGCGGTTCACCTCTGCTCAGCCTCTGCCTCCGATTTAGAAACATAGAAAGATAGAAACATAGAAAATAGGTGCAGGAGTAGGCCATTCGGTCCTTCGAGCCTGCACCGCCATTCAATATGATCATGGCTGATCATCCAACTCAGTATCCTGTACCTGCCTCCTCTCCATAGCCCCTGATACCTTTAGCCACAAGGGCCACATCTAACTCCCTCTTAAATATAGCCAATGAACTGGCCTCAACTACCTTCTGTGGCAGAGAATTCCAGAGATTCACCACTCTCTGTGTGAAATTTTTTTTTCTCATCTCGGTCCTAAAAGATTTCCCCCTTATCCTTAAACTGTGACCCCTTGTTCTGGACTTCCCCAACATCGGGAACAATATTCCTGCATCTAGCCTGTCCAACCCCTTAAGAATTTTGTAAGTTTCTATAAGATCCCCCTCAATCTTCTAAATTCTAGCGTTACGTACAGGTTTGTTGGTTAATTGGCTTCGGTAAAGACTGTAAATTGTCATGTGTGGGATGTTGCTAGTGTACGGAGATCGCTGGTCGGCACGGACTCTCCCACCAGTGGAAACATCCTCTCCACATCCACTCTATCTCTGCCTTTCATAATTCCGTATGTTTCAGTGAGGTCCCCCCTCAACCTAAACTGAAGCGAGTAGCAATCATCATATGCTAACCCATATGCTATGCTAACCCACATATGTACACCATCTATACAGATGCACCAGCTGTATGAAACACAGCTGTCGGGGTGAAACAGCTGTACAGAGGCATGGCCCACACACACAGACCATTCACAGACACACCCTTTACAGAGACTACCTTGACTACCTTTGTAGAAATACCACCTTTACAGAGGCTCCCTATACACAGAGAGACACTAGCTGTTCTGTTACAACCTGTTCAGGCACAGATGCCACATGTTCAGAGACAACATCTGTACAGACAGATGTCATCTACACAGAGGTGCGGCCAAGTACACGAGGAGAATATTGACTTGTTCAGATACACCACCTGCACACAGGTGTTGCACATCCACAGAGGCCACCTGGTTGGAGAAACTATACGTACAAAGACATGATGTACACATGTGCTTCTAGACTAATCTAAACACGCAAGCTAACAAAAGGCAGCTTCCTTTAGTTATAAACGATCTCAGCATTCAAATCTTAAACGGGCACATTTAACGTGTGGTGACTTCAAACTGGCTTTGTTTAGTTTCATCTCAAATTGTCCACAAGAACCTGAGCACTGGGCGGATACGTGAGCATGGAGACCCCCGGTACTCACCGCCCGCTTTGTTTCCCCACTGTGGGCGGCACGGTGGCGCAGCGGTAGAGTTGCTGTCCTACAGCGCCAGATACCCAGGTTCGATCCTGACCGCGGAGTTTGTACGATCGCCCCGTGACCTGCGTGGGTTTTCTCCGAGAACTTTGGTTTCCTCCCACACTCCAGGATAGTAGGTTGATAGGCTTGGTGTAAATGTAAATTGTCCCTTGTGTGTGTAGGATAGTGTTAGTGTACCAGGGGTGATCGCTGGTCGGCGCGGACACGGTGGGCCGAAGGGCCTGCTGTTTCCGCGCTGAATCTCTAAACTAAACTAAATTAAATTGATGAGGTTTTGAAATCCAAGTCCATCGCAGACAACCCTTGACCCAAGTTGACCTTGACCAGCCAACTTTGACTTTGACTTGACTTCCCTTGTCCTGAGTTGCAGACAGAAGCTAAGATCCGTATTAGTGAGGGGGGGGGGGGGGGGGGGGGGGGGGGGGGGGGGGGGGGGGGGGGCCCGCAAGAA
>NC_045986.1:9230422-9257283 GCF_010909765.2 Amblyraja radiata | reverse complement strand
TGGAGAGAGTCGAGATTGTGTGTAGTCAGAGACTGCATAGATGGAGATAGGGAGAGTGTGTTTGGAGTGATTACCTGTACACAGGGACAGCCGGTGTACAGGGAGGCTACATGCAGAGTGAAGAAGATTACGTACAGACAGAGATTACCTATACAGAGCACTGCCGGCGTGGAGAGAGGCTGTGTGTGTAACTAGAACATTTCTGAAACTTTTTTTTTAAATGTCGACCTTTCAGAGAACATAGATATTTTTTTTTGCTACGATCATTCAGGCTGGCAGATGCAATTTTGGAGACCGTTGTGTAAATCAACAAATGTCACTTGTACACAGGGCAGGGTTTGATCCCAGCCACGTAGCAATGGAAAAAAATGAAGCAGTGCCTTTAAATTAAAAAATTAACTACCTGAATTAATAGCAGCCCGCCCCAGTCAGGAGCTGTCTTTTTAATTAGAACTCGTTGGTGGGTGCGTACCTTGGTCAGACAGATGGTTGGACAAACAGCGTGCAACTCACAGCTAAGTGTGCGATTTACATTTTCATCCAATTTTCGGACAGATTGCAAATTCCAAGAACATTCACGGATCTTTACACTGTTCACATCCAAACTCACTGTAGCTCGCAGTGGGAGAAGCAGCACCAGATCCAAGCCCGAGGTGCCACAAAAACCCATTGCTTTTGCTCACTCTCATTGTGAGCAGGGAAGATTTACGAAGATGTTGCCAGGATTCGAGGGCCCGAGCTATAGGGAGAGGTTGAGCAGGCTAGGACTTCCCAAAATCATTCAGGTTTTGTAGGTTAGTTGGCTTTGGTAATTTAACATTCAACTGAGTTGGCAGACGCAGCCTCAAGTTTTACATTGCAGCACCACTCCCTCTGTCAGGCAGAATTCCCTCAATACTGCACTGAAGCACAAACGCACGCCCCATCTACCCACTTGGTTGACTGTTAGTGCAAGAGAACACACAGAATGCAAGCTTTAGTCAGAGGGTGGTGAATCTGTGGAATTCTTTGCCACCGATGGCAGTGGAGGACAAGTCCATGAATATTTTGTAAAGCATAGATACATTCTTGATTAGTACGGGTGTCAGGGATTATGGGGAGAAAGCAGGAGAATGGGGTGTGGAGGGAGAGATGGATCTACCGTGATTGAATGGCGTATTAGACTGGATGGGCCGAATGGCCTAATTCTGACCTTATTCTTGGGCCAAAGTGTATCTGATGTGGGACTGGATCTGAGAGTGTGCGGACTCGGAGATGGGAGCGTGAGTGAGTCAGGACGTAGAGAGCGGTGATTGGAACTCATCAAACACCTCCCTCCCCTCAAACTCACCACTTAGTTTTGTTTAGTTCAGGGACTTAGTTAAAGTTAGTTTAAAGATACAAAACAGGAACAGGCTCGTCGGCCCACCGATGGATGATCAGCCATGATCATATTGAATGGCGGTGCAGGCTCGAAGGGCTGAATGGCCTACTCCTGCACCTAATTTCTATGTTTCTATGTTTCTATTCCACGCCGACCAGCGAGCACACGTTCGCACTAGTTCTAGGTGATTGATGATCAGCGCGGACTCGGTGGGCCGAAGGGCCTGTTTCCATGCTATACTCAACTGTGCGTTAACACTCAGCGGGTGGAAGGACTAGATTACATGCCGTGTCTCTAATCTGAGATGAACCAAATCTGTTCACATCAGTTCTCTGTTATCCCACTTCCTCATCCATCTCCAACACACTCGATGCAATATACATCAGCCGACAAACCCGCACGTCTTTGGGGTGTGAGAGAAAACTGGAGCACTCGGAGGAAACGCCACGTGGTCATAGGGAGAACGTGCAAACTCCACACAGACAGCGCCCAAGGTTAGGATTGAAGTCAGGTCTCTGGCACTGTGGAGCACTGGCTGTACCTGCTGTGCCATTTTGCCGCCACCACTTTTTAACTCAGCTCCACTCAGTTTCATCCATTGTTTGACAGTTTAGAAGCACTGGTTCCACAAAAACTACCTTACAATCAGAAAATTCAATCAGTTTTTTTGTGTAAATAAATTTGAAGAAATTCTGCTTCCTGACAAAGCAACAAAGTAAAACTGAATGTTTGAGAAGGGTTTGAAAGGCTTAAATTAGTTTAGTTTAGTTTGGAAACATGCCATTCGGCCCACCAAGTCCATGCCGACCAGCAATCCCTGTACACTAGCACTATCCTACACACACTAGGGATCATTTACAATGTTACCAATACAACCTGTACATCTTTGGAGTGTGGGAGCAAACCAGAGCACCTGGAATAAATCCACATGGTCACAGGGAGAATGTACAAACTCCGTGCAGACAGCGCCCATAGTCAGGATTGAACCTGGGTCTCTGGCATTATAAGGCAGCAACTCTACCACTGCGCCACCGTGCCACACCAAAATCTGATCTTAGTTTTACCACCACAGTTTTGTTATTGATTATTAAGGCTTGATTTTTTTTGTGTGATTCTAATTGTAATAATAATAGAAAATAAAAACAAGAAGGAGGACATCTTGATAAACTTGCTTTGTTAATAAAATATAATTCCAGCAATAAATGTCAACCATTCAGAATTAACATTTACATTAATTCTGCTGTAAGAATGATGTGTATGCCTTTTAAAATATGTATTCGGAGTACACATTAATCCTGTTTGTGTTTGCAATTGTTGGTCAGACATGTGACAATGGTGGTAAATGTTAGTTTAGTTAGTTTAATTTAGTTTAGTTATTCGTCATTGATGTGGGGAGAAGGCAGGAGAATGGGGTTGAGAGGGAGAGATAGATCAACCATGACTGAATGGCAGAGTAGACTTGATGGGCCGAATGGCCTAATTCTGCTCCTAGATCTCATGAGCTTACTGATGAACATGTACTGAGGTGCAGTGAAAAGTGTTTCCGCTGCGTGCTGTCCAGTCAGCGGAAAGACTATACATGATTACAATCAAGCCGTCCACAGTGTGCAGATACATGATAAAGGGAATAACGTTTAGTGCAAGATAAAGTCCAGTACAGTCCGATTAAAGATAGTCCGAGGGTCTCCAATGGGGTAGATAGGAGGTTAGGACCGCTCTCTAGTTGGTGATGGGATGGTTCAGTTGCCTGATGACAGCTGTGTTGAAACTATCCCTGAATCTGGATGAATCAGTTATTATGACGTTATATGTGTCCATGCCCTTACTATTATTATTAGCTATTTTAATGTCATTGCTCTCTGCCGACATTAGTGGCTGCACCTTGAGACTAAAGTTCATGAATGATCATAAAAACCTAGCTTTGTCCAACTAACCAAAAACTACAATCTGAAAACCGAATCAAAAAGACCCCCAAAGAATCCAGGCGTGTGTGCGTGTGTGTGTGTGTGTTAAAGGTGTCTCGGAATAATCACAACCTTGCCTCTTCCGTTACTTTCCCTTTGCTGTGAAACCTCCAGATCTGGAGTGAGCTACGAGGCTGACACACAGGGGGAGAACTCTCCCCTCTCTCTGGAGAACGTCACCTCACCGTCTCCGAGCAGCCAATTTGTTGGGAAACACAAAACCATCCTGGAATTAGACCTAATCTCAAACGCTGTGCCTGTCAAATCATTAATTAGCTGTAAACCTGCTCAGACCCAGCGCAGTAAATACAATCTGCCGTCAGAAATAACAGAAGGTGAAATGTACAGAACCTGTATTTTTTTTTTAAGGAGGAATATTTTGACAGCTGTTTGGACGTGAGGCATGAACGGCAGGGCTCCTGGCTGCACTGTACCGACCAGCTCCTGGGCTCACTCAAGCTTTAGGTTAGAAACGTACAAGGTTGTTCCTCGAACAGATGGAACTAATGACATGAAACAAAATAGATCATTTCATTCAGTTAAACCCCTCCCTCCCCTCCCCACAATAGCGCAAGACAGAATGAATGATCGGGGACTAAAGGGCAAAAGTTAAAGCAGGCCAATACTTAGTGAAGTGTGGAAATAGACACCTGCCCAGTGTCTTCCCGAAGTGCGAGCTGCAGACAGTGTGCCTTGTTCTCCAAGGTGACTACTTGGCTGCAGTTTCAAGCCATCGCCAAGTACCACCGTTAACCCTTCCACCGCCGAAGCACGGGGTCTGTGGGAGACGACATCTCCGCTCAAGAACGGCAGCAATTTTAAACAAAGCTTCGAAAACAAGCAGAGGAGATACTGGGAAGTGTGAACACGCACACCTCTAGATTCAGGGACAGTTTCATCCCAGCTGTTATCAGGCAACTGAACCATCCTACCACAAGCAGAGAGCAGTGCGGAACTACTATCTACCTCTTTGATGACCCTCGGACTATCCTTGTGACTTTAGACACAAATGCTGGAAAAACTCAGCAGGTGAGGCAGCATCTATGGAGCGAAGGTATAGAATTTCACCTATTTCCTTCGCTCCATAGATGCTGCCTCACCCGCTGAGTTCCTCCAGCATTTGTGTCTACCTTCGATATTTCCAGCATCTGCAGTTCCTTCTTAAACACTTGATTGGACTTTACTGGCTTTCCCTTGCACTAAACACTATTCCCTTATCGTGTATCTACACAGTGCAAATGGCTCGATTGTAATCATGTATTGTCTTTCCGCTAACTGGATAGCAGGCCACAAAAGCCTGCTATTTAGACTATAAACTAAATTATATTAGACTATAAACTAAACTGAACTGAACTGAACTGAAACCGCTGAACTGTTGCCACTTTGAATCTGGCTCTTTCATCTGAGTGTGTTGATCAAGTGAGTTGGCAATGGTTTTTCACCTGACTTAAATAAACAGCCTTCGTTCAGTCTGAAGACAGGTTCCGACCTGAAACGTCGCCTATTCCTTTCCTCCAGAGATGCTGCCTGACCTGTTGAGTCACTTCAGCATGTTGTGCCTATCTTAGTTTATGGTTGCTTTAGATTAGTTTATTGCCACGCATACCGAGGTACAGTGAAAAACCTTTGTTGCATGCTATCCAGTAGATGAGCGGAAAGACAATACATGATACAATCAAGCTGTCTACAGTGTATACAGAATAAAGGGAATAACATTTACTGTAAGATAAAGTCCAGTAAAGTCCAATGAAAGATTTCCGAGGGTCTCCAATGAGATAGATGGTAGCTCAGGATCGCTCGCTAGTGGTTGGTAGGATGGTTCAGTTGTCTGATAACAGCTGGGAAGAAACTGTCCCTGAATCTGGAGGTGTGCGTTTTCACACTTCTGTATTTCTTGCCTGATGGGGGGGGGGGGGGGGGGGGGGGGGGGGGGGGAGAGGGAGTGTTATTGTGTTGTTCAAACCTTTGTTTTGCCTGGGTGAGTGAGGTAGGGCGCAAGATATTAGCGATCAGGGGTCTTTGATCTAAAACATTAAGATGTTAAGCGTTTGGACACACTAGAGGCAGGAAACATGTTCCCGATGTTGGGGGAGTCCAGAACCAGGGGCCACAGTTTAAGAATAAGGAGTAAGCCATTTAGAACGGAGACGAGGAAACACTTTTCTCACAGAGAGTGGTGAGTCTGTGGAATTCTCTGCCTCAGAGGGTGGTGGAGGCGGGTTCTCTGGATTCTTTTGAGAGAGAGCTAGAAAGGGCTCTTAAAAATAGCGGAGTTAGGGGATATGGGGAGAAGGCAGGAACGGGGTACTGATTGGGGATGATCAGCCATGATCACATTGAATGGCGGTGCTGGCTCGAAGGGCCGAATGGCCTACTCCACATCTATTGTCTATTGTCTATTGTTCTTGATCTGCCGACTGTTCCCTGAATATTAGATTTCTGTTTCAGATTTCCAGTATCTCCATCTTTTCTTTATTTTCAGACACATCGGAAACAAAACAGCCACATATTAAAATGCAACATAACTAGGATAGTAAGGTGATATGTAGGTTTAAGGTGAGAGGGAAAAGATTTAATAGGAACTAGAGGGGCAACCTTTTCACACAGAGGATGGTGGGTGTATGGAACGAGCTGCCAGAGGAGGTAGTTGAGGCAGGGACTATAACAACGTTGAAAAGACATTTGGACAGGTCCATGGGATAGAAAAGGTTGAGAAGGATATGGATAAACTTGATAAAAATGTGATAATAGTGTTAGTGTGTGTGGGTCGCTGGTCGGCATGGACTTGGTGGGCCAAAGAGCCTGTTTCTGCACTGTATCTCTAAACTAAACTAAACTAAACTAAACGAAACGAATAAGAGGGTTTACTTTAAGCTGTTTCAGAGATGTTTATCAAGGGATAATTATTGCCCTGGACAGGGGAGATAACTGACCTCCTCATTGATAGAGATAATGACACAGGGCGTCTTCACCAACCCAATGCCTACTAGCTTGCTGAGATCATGTTGAGTCTCATAGTCTGTAATATGTTTGTACCTCGCCCACAGCTAACAAAGGTCTGCTCCCTGGATCATCGGCACTTTTTTGTATATCGTTCATTCCTTTGTCCTATATCTCTCTACATTGGGTTATTGATTGGGGACGGTCAGCCATGATCACAATGAATGGCGGTGCTGGCTCGAAGGGCCGAATGGCCTCCTCCTGCACCTATTTTCTATGTTTCTCTCCCTGTCTATATCACCCTCTCGTTTCCCTTTCCCCTGACTCTCAGTCCGACAGAGGGTCTCGACCCCAAAACGCCACCCATTCCCTTTCTCCAGAGACGCTGCCTGACCCGCTGAGTTACTCCACCTTTTTTGTGCCTTACCCAAGTGAGTCGTGTGACATCGGCTCTGGGTCTTCTCCGACAGGCTGCACCGTTAACAAAGCAGCACTTCCTGGGTTCTGTGCTGGAGTGGGACTTAAATACAAGAGAGCGTTTCCCAGCACCGAGCACAGTGAACTGAACAACTATCAGGAGATCACCCTGCTACACTCCAGGTGTGGATTAGACAGTTTGTTTTGCCAGTACCCATTATAACAAGATTTGGTTTATGTAAGGAATATCTCGTAGTCAGTAATTCCATTTTAATTGTCACTTCCACTTGCTTTCGCTTGTCATTTTATTCTCCTGTTATCGGACAACTTTCCAAAGGTTAAAGAGGCACACCGATCCCTCGGATAAACGCCGTTTAAAAATCAACCTGATTGGCACAACATCATTGCAGCCTCACCTGCTGGAGTATCCGAACCTGATAAGGGGGCTGAGATAATGTGCATGTTGGTGTACGGCAGCATTTACTGATAGTGGAGTCTGAAGTCATAGTTCCTGCTCACCAATTCCCAGAAACCAAGTCTTACCGATGAGATCATCGGTGCTTGCTGTAATAAAACTGGAAATAGCTACAATGCTTACACCATTTAGAGTCATGGAGTCGTACAGTGTGGGAACAGGCCCTTCAGCCCAACTTGCCCATGCCAACCAACATGCCCCATCTACACCAGTCCCACCTGCGTACTATTGGCCTATATCCCTCTAAACATATCCTATCCAGGTACAGTACCTGTTTAAATTTAGTTTTGTTCAGAGATACATCGTGGAAACAGGCCCTTCAGCCCTCCGAGTCCATGCTGACCCCGTACACAAGCACTATCCTACACACTAGGGACAATTTACTATCCAATTAACCTACAAACCTGCATGTCTCTGGGGCGTGCGAGGAAACCGGAGCACCCGGAGGAAACCCACATGGTCACGGGGAGAATGTGCAAACTCCGTATAGACAGCACTCGTAGTCAGGATCGAACCCGAGTCTGGTGCTGTAATGCAGCAACTCTACCACTGCGCCACCGTGTCGCCCATGCTTCTTAATGTTTTTAAACGTTGCAAAGGTCCTTGCGTCAACTACCTCCCCTGGCAGCTCGTTCCATACGCCCACCACCCTTTGTGTGAAAAAGGTACCCCCATGTTCCTATTAAATCTTTTCCCCTTCACGTTGAACCTATGTGTCCTCTGCTTCTCGATTCTCCAACTCTGGGCAATTACCCAATCTATTCCTCTCACGATTTTGTACACTTCTATGAAATCACTCTTCATCCTCCTGCGTTCCAAGGAATAGAGTCCCAGCCTGCTCAACCTCTCCCTTTAGTTCACACCCTCGAGTCTTGGCAACATCCTTGTAAATCTTCTATTAAATGGCAATGACTTTTAATAGATTTATTACCGCACAGCACCAAATATTTATTTCATATTCTAAGCATTCCTGCACTGTGTCTTTGTGCTAGCTGACTGTATCAATGTGCTTTATATTAAAAGGCATCTGTTTAGATGTTTTGTAAGTTAGGGACAGTTACAATCACTTTCAAAGTTAACAGGAGAGAAACATATGCAAAGGGTTTTTAAGAGTTTGCAAAAACAAATGAAGGGTCCAGGTTTAGTTTTTTGAATTTAGTTTAGAGATACAGCACGGAAACAGGCCCACATAGTTAACACAGACGAGCGATCCCAGCACATTAGCGCTATCCTACACACACTAGGGACAATTTACACATCCACCAAGACAATTAACCTACAAACCTGTACGCCTTTGGAGTGTCGGAGGAAACCGAAGATTTCGGAGAAACCCAACGCAAGTCACGGGCAGAGCGTACAAACTCCGTACAGACAGCACCCGTAGTCGGGATGGAACCTGCAAGCGCTGTAAGGCAGCAACTCTACCGCTGTGCCACCGTGAGCACCCAGGTGTTGGTGTTGAGGAATTCAACCATTCAGCATGAGCTCTACAGGCAATGCACGCGGTCATGTTACTGCAAGGGAGCTGACCCAATGACCACTGCAACCTCGCATATGCATTGGTGCACATGATAAGTGAAGGGGAAAGACTTGCATTTCTATAGCACCTGTCATAACCTCAGGACATCCAACAGCAATCTTCGATTGAACAGATATCACTCCTGAAATGAAAGATATGTGGCAACCACTTCACACACAGCAGGTTCCAACAAACAGCAATGTAAAAATAGTCACATCATCTGTTATAGCAATATTAATTTAGTTTAGTTTACAGCATGGAAACAGGCCATTTGATCGCCCGTTGACACTAGTTCAATGTTATCCCACTTTCTCACTCACTCCCTACACACCAGGGGCAATTTACACAAGGCCAATTAATCTCCAAATCGGCACCTCTTTGGGATGTAGGAGGAAACCGGAGCACCAGGAGGAAACCCACGCGGTCACGGGGAGAACGTGCAAACACCACACGCAGGCGGCACTCGAGGTCAGGGTTGAACCCGTGTCTCTGGCGCTGTGAGGCAGCAGCTCTACCCGCTGCACCACCAAACCGCCACTACGTTACTTGTTTTAACACAGCGCCACTCACTGCTTGAAGAAGGGTTTCGACCCGAAACGTTGCCTATTCCTTCGCTCCATAGATGCTGCCTCACCCGCTGAGTTTCTCCAGCATTTTTGTCTACCTTCGATTTCCCAGCTTCTGCAGTTCCTTCTTAAACACTTGGCCACTCACTGCTTGACAGTTTAGAAGTTGCGGTTCCACAAAAACGACGTTACGTCGCTTTCAGAAAACTTGGCCTTGTGTTTTTGTGTAAACAAATGTGAGGAAACCAACCAGAATAAAAGTGAACGTGCGAACTCCACACAGACAGCACCCGAGGTCAGGATTAAACCCGGGTCTCTGGCGCGGTGAGGCAGCAGCTCTACCCGCTGCACCACCTTTGGATGTGTGTAGGAAGTGATATAACTCGCAGGGAAAGAAAAATATTGAACAAAAATAGAGTGTTAAAAGCTACATTTTAAAGTCGGCGTGAATGAGGTCTGCTGGAGTGTGAATCTTATGATCTGGCCCCACATTTGCTGCTTTGCCTTCTGTTTGTGGACTACTGCCGTCCGCACTTTCCTGAGGTCCTCGGAGGGAATTGTAACAAGGTGCCCATTATCACCTCGATTACCGCCCGACCGAAATCCCTCCGAGCTCCTGAAACGTTACAGGAAGGAGCTGCAGATGCTTTGTTTACACAGAAGATGGACACAAAATGCTCAGCGGGACGGGGGCAGCATCTCTGGAGAGAAGGAATGGGTGTGTTCTCGGGTCTGAAGATGGGTGCCGACCTGAAACGTCACCTGTCCGTGTCTCCAGAGATGCTGCCTGACCTGCTGAGTTACTCCAGCACTTTGTGTCTATCCTTGGCCTAAAACGTTAACTTGGTATTACCTCTGCGGGGATGCTGCCGTGCTTTGCAACGTACGCAGTGTTTGTGCCTTTGAAACAGCCAGTCCTCCATCTGACCAGCTACTGATTTGTCAGTGGCTCCCAACACACGAGAGCCCCCCCACCCTGACACCACCCCCTCACTGAGCAGTTGATGGAGTGGAGAATTATGTCTCATGTAAGTAGGGAATACAGTGGGCAGTAATTCCGTGGCAAAAATCTTGAGCAAGGAGAGATTTTCAGTGAAGATAGACTGGAGGAACTCAGCGGGAGAGGCAGCATCTCTGGAGAGAAGGAATGGGTGAAGTCTCGGGTTGAGAAGAGTGGTCTCAACCCGAAACGTCACCCATTCCGTATTTTCCAGAGATGCCACCCGTCCCGCTGAGTTCCTCCAGCATTTTGTGTCTGTCTTGGGTGTAAAGCAGCACCTGCAGTTCCTTCTTACACTCCAGGGATTTTCAGTGCCTTTGCATTGAAGTAGACTGGAGCGGCAGCTTTTAGCTAAACAACAGCGTTTCCAACACAAAACATGACATAAAGCCGCACAATGATATTGATAGTTCACTGTTGATTATTTCAAACAAATACTGGTGTGTTCCCATGGATTTTTCTGTTTTGCCTAACCACCTTTGGGCTGTGCTGACCTTGTTTGGCACCTTTATTTCTGTGTTGTAAACCGTTGCCACTACACTGGGTGACAGCTTCAAACCATGTTTTGCAGGAAGTTCTCTCTGAAAATCGGTTTAACTTCAGGCTGCAGAATCTCAACCTTCGCAGGCACACAAAATCAAATTCAAAGCTGCATTTTGTTTTCAGATCGTCAAATTGGTGGGTTGCAAAATGAGTTGTTTATGCAACTCACTTTAAAAGGCATTTGGACAGGTGGAAGGATAGGAAAGCGTAGAGTTGCTGCCTTACACCGCCAGAGACCCGGGTTCCATCATGACTTATGGGTGCTATCTGCACAGTGTTCGCACGTTCTCTCCGTAACCTGCGTGGGTTTTCTCCAGGTGCTCCAGTTTCTTCCCACATTCCAAAGACGTACAGGGTTGCAGCTTAATTGGCTTCTGAAAATTGTAATTCCCCCCCCCGTGTGTGTAGGATAGCGCTAGTGTACGGGGTGATCGCTGGCTGCCGTGTGTGTAGGATAGTGCTAGTGTACATCGCTGGCTGGCGTGTGTGTAGGATAGTGCTAGTGTACATCGCTGGCTGGCGTGTGTGTAGGATAGTGCTAGTGTACGGGGTGATCGCTGGCTGGCGTGGACTCAATGGGCCAAAAGTCCAGTTTCCGTGCTGTAGCTCTGAAGTCTAAAGTCTAATGGTTTACATGGGATGCAGGCCAAACGTGAGCGGGTGGGACTAGTGTAGATAAGACATATTGGTTTGCATCGGCAAGTTGGGCCAAAGGGCCTATTTTTGTGCTGTATTAAGTCTTAAAATCTAAGACATGATCCTCAATGCACAATCATCTTCAAACGGCTATGGTGACCCAGCAGCCTGGGTTCCATCTGACCTTAGGCGCTGCCTGTGTGGAGCCTGCACGTTCTCTCTATGTTCACCAGGTGCCTGTTCAAAAAAAATGCCTCTGGTATGTAGAGAGTGGATGAAAAAGTGTGATAATATAGAACTACTGCGAACGGCATGAAGCCGGTGGGCCGAAGGGCCTGTTTCCGTGCTGTATCTCCAAACCTGCTTTTAGTTTAGTTTAGTTTAGAGATACAGCGCGGAAACAGGCCCCTCGGCCCACCGAGTCCGTGCCGACCAGCGACTTCCCCGTACACCAACACTATCCTACACACACTAGGGACAATTTACACGTGCACCAAGCCAACTAGTCTACAAACCTGTACGTCTTTGGAGTGTGGGAGGAAACGCACGGGGAGAACGTATGAACTCCGTACAGACAGCACTCTTAGTCGGGATGGAACCCGGGTCTCAGACGCTGCAAGCGCTGTAATAGCCCTGTCCCACGGTACGAGTTCATTCCAAGAGCTCTCCCGAGTTAAAAAAAAATCAAACTCGTGGTAAGCACGGAGAATGAACGTAGCGGGTCCGTCGGAGCTCGGGGACGTCTCTTAGCGCTAACAGCAGGTACTCGGGAAGACTCGCTAACGACAGGTAAGCACGGGAAGACTCGTGAAGATTTTGCAACATGATGATAAATGTCCACGAGAGCCCCGAGTACCGACGAGCGGCCATTACCGTAAATCTCCCAGTTCGAATCAGGGCAAACTCAGGAGACCTCTTGGAATGAACTCGTACCGTGGGACAGGGGGGTTTAAGGCAGCAACTCTACCGCTGCGCCACCGTGCGGCCCTGTTCTCGTCACATCCCCATTCTAAAGTCCAACGAGGCGACCAAATCTCTACCCATAGCTACTGTGATGTGCAGTTCTGAAACCTCAAACCGCAATCCAACTGTTTCTGCCGAATTATTCGATGATTCAGGGGCAAAAAAAAAAGATCATTGTTTTCAATCTTTTAAATTTCCATTGCTCATCTCTCTGACTGTGTTCAGTCTGGCAGTTTGCAAACAGCCTCTTGTGAAACATTAAGCTTGTATAGTAATGGGGCTTGCATTTACATTCAGCTTCACCCAGCGTGAGTAATTGAACCACACCACAGATATTTCAATTTGGCCCTTTTTCACTTTATTGCTTATAAATTCTAATCCGAGCACAATTGTTTTTAGCAAATGGGTTATGTATTTACCGGGGAATCAGTTGCACAAATGTCGGAGATTATAATGAGCAGGTAGTGTCACTTGTGGTGAATAGGCTACCTGGCTGGTCTCCAGGGGGGTGTGTGTCCGTATAGACAGTACACTCAGGCACTCGCTCACTCACACAGAGAAATAAAGAGGTGCGTCGCCGATCAGTTTTAACAGAATTACCACAATTATGTAAATCTACTACCCAAATAAGAACTAAATGCCGCAGGGACATCTGGGCAAGGAATCAGCTGCATAAGGTTCAGACCAGGATGTGAGCGAGAGTCGGCACAAAACGCAGGAGTAACTCAGGCTAGCATCTCTGGAGAGAAGGAACGGGTGACGTTTCGGCTCGAGACCCTTCTTCTTCAGATTGGGAGTCAGGGGAGAGGGAAACGAGAGATATAGTCGATGATGCAGAGAGATATAGAACAAATGAATGGTATAACAAAGTAACGATGATAAGGGAAACAGGCCATTGCTAGCTGTGGCTACTGTAGGTGAGAACGAGAAGCTGGTGTGACTTGGATGGGGAGAGGATGGAGGGAGGGGCAATGCAGGATTTCTTGGGGTTACTTGAAATTGGGGAATACTTGAAGTGAGTGAGTAATTGTGTCATTGACAACACATTGAAACAAAGCAAAACTACCCGAGCCTTGTTCACCGCGTGCTAATTGGACATGTTTGCCTGGAATAAAAGACATGCTCCGAGTTAATCCCGGATAAGATCCAGGCTGTCCTAATCGGATGAGGAGGGTGTCGGTCGCATTGCCAGAGGAGACGGATAAAGGGAAGCAGCGAGAATGTTGCCCTCACCAGCAACACTGTTGCTGCCTCACAGCGCCATGGGACCCAGGTTCAATCCTGACCACGGGTGCTGTCTGTACGGAGTTTGTACGTTCTCCCTGTGACCGCGTGGGTTTTCTGTGGGTGCTCCGGTTTCCTCCCACACTCCAAAGACATACAGATTTGTAGGTAAATTGGCTTCAGTAAAAATGGTAAATTGTCCCTGGTGTGGGTTTAGGATAGTGCTCGTGTACAGGGATCGCTGGTCGGTGTGGACTCGGTGGGCCAAACTGTATCTATGAACTAAATTATAAACTAAACCAGCAACATGCACCCCTAGTTAAAAATTCTCAGATCTTTATGTTGTACGGAGGCTGTTCGGCCCACCGGACTCATGCTAGCTCCCTCACGCCCTTTATCCATGCACATTATTCCAATTCAATTCTAGCGTCCATCCGATCCCCTTTGAATGCTCGGAGTGAGTCTGTTACCAGCTACCCCCAGAGTTACAGGCAGCGAGTTATGGATGATGTGTGTAGGAATGAACTGCAGATAGACAAAAATGCTGGAGAAACTCAGCGGGTGGGGCAGCATCTTTGGAGCGAAGGAAATAGGTGACGTTTCGGGCCGAAACTCTTCTTCAGACCTTCGATTTTCCAGCATCTGCAGTTCCTTCTTAAACATGAGCTGCAGATGCTGGTTTACACCAAAGATAGACACAAAATGCTGGAGTAACTCAGCAGGACAGGCAGCATCTCTGGAGAGAAGGAGTGGGTGACGTTTCGGGGTGGAGACCCTTCCAGCATTTCGGGTTGAGAAGGGTCTCGATCCGAAACGTTACTTAATCCTCCTACCCAGAGATGCTGCATGTCCCGCTGAATTACTCCAGCATTTTGTGTCTATCTTTGAGTTCTGGATAATAATCACCAATATCAGAAATCAGGTGAGAATCCATAGGTACACAAAAAAGCTGGAGAAATTTTTGATAAGATTATGTAATCTTATCGGGACGAAACGTTGCCTATTTCCTTCGCTCCATAGATGCTGCTGCACCCGTTGAGTTTCTCCAGCTTTTTTGTGTACCTTCGATTTTCCAGCATCTGCAGTTCCTTCTTAAACACAGGTGAGAATCCATTCTGTGTTAAGGAACAGGGACGAATATTTTCACTAGTGCAAAGGTGCACATGAATCTTCAAGGGAAGGAACTGCAGATGCTGCCTTAAACCAAAGACAGGCACAAAAAAGCTGGAGTAACTCAGCGGGTCAGGCAGCGTCTCTGGAGAGCACAGATATGTGATATTTCAGCTTGAGATCCATTTTCAGATTGATTTTGTTTTGGGGGGTGAGGAGAAATGTGGCAGAGACGAGGGGCAGGACAAAGCCTGGCAAGTGATAGGTGGGTACAGGTAGCGGGGGGCTTGAAAGACAGATGGTCGGACAAAGGTCAGAGAGATAAAAAGCCAAAAAGTGTGAGATAAGGATAGTAGAGGTGCGAAGGGTCTGAAGAAGGGTCTCGATCCGAAACGTCACCCGTTCCTTTTTCCCCACAGATGCCACCTGACCCACTGAGATACTCCAGCACTTTGTGTCTGTGTTCGTGTTATGGGCTCAAGTGAAACCAGGCTTCAGTGGAACTGGAGATTAACGCAGAGTGCTGGCGTAACTCAGCGGGCCAGGCAGCATCGCTGGAGAAAAAGGGATGGGTGACGTTTCGTGTTGGGGCCCTTCTTCACACGAGGGGGTCTGGGGGTAGGGTTGAACTAGCCCACAACTCAGGCAACGGTGGATCGCGGTGACAAACATCTGCCCCACTGCCCCCTCGGTGTTGTTTTTCTGTCAGCCGCCTCCTGCGGGCAGGAAGGCACTCTGCGGGCCGACCGATGTAAAACACATCTCCCTCCCAACAAACCGTTCTGCCGGGGAAGTCAAGACCAAACAACCATGCAAATGGATTCCTCAGCGAGTGGGTAAAAAGCCAGTGACAAATAAATTATCCACTTAACAGGAATTGACCAGGCCAGCACACAAGTAGAGGGAGTGTTATTGGGGCCTGACAGTTTTACAGTCCTTCAGGCAATTTGAGAAAGGACTGAATAGTTACAAATGAAAGTGTGAGTGACGCTAATTAAGCCAGGCAATTTAAGCTACAGCATAAACACACTGGAGAGCTCGCTCCCTTTGATCCTGTGTGGTGTACGATGGACAAAAGAGGTGACATTACTGCCAGTAAGCTCCATTGCTGAATAGTATAAGATTAGGCCCGGACTTTGAGAAGGACAAGTGGCTCGATTAACCCCTTTGGCACTAAGCCCCCTTGACAAGTCTTAAGGACAGTACAGCTGTATTCTAAACGTTCCACGCAAACACAACCTCTCAGACGACAAGGATTGTAATATAGTTGTGTAATAGTATGTGTGTGTGTGGGAAGGAACAGCAGAAGCTGCTTTAAACTGAAGATAGAGACAAAAAGCTGGAGTAACTCAGCGGGACATGCAGCATCTCTGGAGGGAAGGAATGGGTGACGTTTCGGGTCGAGACCCTAGTTATCAGTATATAAGAATATCAGTATATAAGAATATTTATATTATATGTATATGGACACATTGATCTGTTTTGTAGTAAATGCCTACTATGTTCTGTGTGCTGAAGCAAAGCAAGAATGTCATTGTCCTATCAGGGACACATGACAATAAACTCACTTGACTTGACTTACATAAGAATTTAAGAAGGAACTGCAGATGCTGGAAAATCGAAGGTGCACAAAAATGCTGGAGAAACTCAGCGGGTGCAGCAGCATCTATGGAGCGAAGGAGATAGGTTCACGTTGCCTATTTCCTTCGCTCCATAGATGCTGCTGCACCCGCTGAGTTTCTCCAGCATTTTTGTGTACCTGGTACATAAGATTATTCATTTAGATAATTGGGTGATTTGGTGTTATGGTGGTGGGTTTGTTTGGTATTGTTTTGCATTGTATATATTATTGGATTAATTAATAAAAAATTTTTTTTTTTGGTTAATAGAAAAACACGCTCTCGGTCGAAACAAGGAGGGATCTCGGATGAGAAAGCCTCCCTCGATTTTTTTTAAAATTTTGCATTTGACGTGTTATGACAACCATACCCTCATTGGCTGAATTCCTATTTATCGGCCTACCGTAATTGTAAATTGAAACTGTCAAGGAAAACTAAAGCGATGTGACACTTGTTTAAAAAACATTCAAGGAATTATAATTGTAACGGAGCCCAGCGCTGATTCTTCACAAACACATTTGGATTGCTGCAAACTCCAGTCTGAAGGCCTGTAATTAAGGATAGTGGTTGTTCGATGTGGTACACAGCTGTCATAATATTTAATTAAATACCCGTGACAAGGTTAAGGTGAGCAAAGCACTTTTCTGTTGGAGTATTTTGATGGTTGTCCTTTGATGATAAGATTTTAAGGCTGTGCAACTTTATAAGGATTACAAGTTTCTTAAACAGATTATAAAACCACACTTTGAGCGAGTGCCTGTTTTGAAAATCCCTCCAGGCTGATGGATAATTCCCCACATATTTTACTGGCATATTTCAGTTTCAGTTCAGTGTCTCCTCACGTGTAGCGTCACGTTTAGTTTCTGGTCACGTGTACCGAGGTACAGCGAAAAGCTTTTGTTGCGTGCTAGCCAGGCACGGAACTTGCTATCAAAATATGGAGGGGACAGGGGGGACACAATTTCTTGGCGGCCGGGCGCGCATGCGCACACTCACACACACGTGCGGGCGAGGCTTCGGAGGCTCAATCCAGCGCTAAATGCAGCTCAACTCTGCCTGTCTCGCCGGGTTAACCTACAAGCCCTGACTGGGCTGACGGGACACCAGCGCTACTTCTCCCCGCTGGTCATATTTCCCGCAAGCCCAGGCAGGGCTGTAGGTTAATCTGGCGGGACAGGCAGAGTTGAGCTTGGTTTAGCGCTGCTTCTCTCCGCTGGTTGTGGGCCTGGGGGTACCGCGCCGGTCTGACTCCCGACCTCTCTGGCCACCCGTGGGGGGGGGGGAGGGGGGGCACTCGGGACAGCGCCGGAGATCGATCCTGGCTACGGATGAGGCGCAGGTCTGTGCCATGTCTCCCTCCTCCAATCACCGCACTCTATCCTCAGGCCCACCCCCACCCCCCCCACTCCTCCCTCCTCTAATCATCACGCTGAATCATCATTTCCCGCCCCCAATACATGCTGACCGACGTCTCTGTCGTCCAATCGGCGCCCTCGATCGGTAGTCCCATCCCACTGTCTCGCGGAAAGCGGAGATTTTAAAATCCGGATGACAAAAACTTCGGGGGGGATGTCCCCCACCCCTCAAAACATGGGGGGGATGTGTCCCCTCTGACCCCTCCCCCCGGGTTTTCCACCTCTGGTGCTAACCAGCCAGCGGAAAGACCAGACATATTTACAATCGAGCCATTCACAGTGTTCAGACACATTATAAGGGAATGAGGTTTAGTGCAAGGTAAAGCCAGTAAAGTCCGATCAAAGATAGTCCGATAGTTGTTCAGGACTGCTCTCTGGTTGCCGTAGGATGGTTCAGTTGCCTGGTTACTGCTGGGAAGAAATTGTCCTTGAATCTGGAGGTGCGCGTTTTCACACTTCTATCCCCTTTGCCCGATGGGAGAGGGGAGACGAGGGAGTGGCCGGGGTGTGACTGATCCTTGTTTATGCTGCTGGCCTTGCTGAGGCAGCGTGGGGTATAAATGGAATCAATGGAAGGGAGGTTGGCTCGTGCGATGGCCTGGGCCCCATTCAAAATTGGCTGCAGTTTCTTGTGGTCTTGGATGGAGCTGTTGTGGTGCAGCTACGGCAGGTGTCCATGGGGTAAACGGTTGGTCAGGGTTTTGCTGGAGGTGATGCAGAACTCAGGAGAGTATAAAATCCCAAGGGCAATGCACAGAGTCGTTGATCCAGGGTAGAGGAACCAAAAACAAGAGGATGTATGTTCAAGGTGCGTGGGACAAGATTTGATATGAATCTGTGGGGCAAGATGGTGGTGGGTATGTTTAGCTTGGGTTTAGAGATGCAGCAGGTCAACAGGCCCTTCGGCCCAGCGACCTTCGATCACCCGCTCACACTATCCCACTTTCTCATCCACTCCTTACACACTGGCAACAATTTACAGAGGCCAATTAACCTGCGATCCTGCACGTCTTTGGGCTGTGGGAGGAAACCAGAGCACCTGGAGGAAAGCCACGCGGTCACGAGGAGAACGTGCCAACTCCACACAGACAGCACCCGCGGTCAGGATCGAACACGGGTCTCTGGCGCTGTGAGGCAATAGTTCTACCGCTGCGCCACTATGAGACAAGGTCCCAGGGGAGGCAGTGGAGGCAGGAACCAGAACAGCAATTAAAAGAGATTTGGACGGGAGAGGTTTGGAGGGATATGAGCCAAACATGGGCAAATGGGCTTAAATGGGGCTTGTTGATCGGCTTGGATCGAAGTGGGTCGAAGGGCCTGTCTCCGTGTTATGTGACACTATGACTCTACATCGAGCAACAGTAAAAGTACGTACAAGGTATATTAAACATGAAAATGTGTTGACATTTCACTTTAGGCTGGCCATACATATTCATTCACGTTTATGCAAAATGCCTTTGAAGTCAGGAGGGTTTTTGAAACCATTTTGGTCCCAGGGTCCACGGCCTTGCGAGGTGGCTTCTTGCGTATAAAGCCGAGGAAAGACACAAAGTGCTCACCACGTGCTACACATACACCGTCAGTACGTCAGCGTGTGCACGGGATACGTCACGCATGTGGCGCGTGAGGATTTTGAGCATTACAAAATCCTGAGGCACCGCGTGTTACCGAGCCTCACTGCATACGCCACCACGCCTCACCATGCGCCAACTAATTTTTAGGATGTCGCGTAAACGACGCGCTAATGACACCCAAGTGGGACAGACCCTTAACTCAGCGGGTCAGACACCATCTCTGGAGAACAGGGACAGGTGACGTTTTGGGTCGGAACCCTTCTTCAGACTAATTGTGGGTGGGGGGTGGGTGGGCGGGGTTGGGATGAAGGAAGGTGGAAGAGAGGAGGAGCTGCACAAATCCCTGGCAGGTAACAGGTTGATACAGGTGAGGGGGGGGGGGGGGGGGGAGGGGGGGGGGGAGTTGGTAGGCAGATGGTTGGACACAGGCCAGAGATGAAAAGACAGAACGTGTGAGACAAAAGGATTGAGGAGTTATGAACTGTGAAGCTAGAGGAATGAATGTGGGGGGGGGGGGGGAGAAGTAGATGTCAGGTATTTTTTTTAAGTGCCGTGGGGCACTGTTTCTTGTGCCAGTGACTTGAACCCTTCAGTAGATTGAAAAACTCTCCTCAATTCCTATCCGGGCCTTCTCCCAATTACTTTCAACCCATATTCCCTCTTTGTAAAGGGAAAAGGTACTTGCTGGTCACCGGTCAGGTCCACTGATTAGTTCTCAAGTCTGACTGATGTTCCAAAATAAAGAACTAACTCCAGCCTGGTCAATCTTTCCCCTTCTCTATGTTTCCCCCTAACTTCTCAAATCTCCTTTGGACCCTCTCCAATGTCACCACATCACCCCCATGTCACTTGACAAAGGTCGGCACGGTGACGCATCAGTAGAGTTGCTGCCTCACAGCGCCAGAGACCCGGGATCGATCCTGACCACGGGTGCTGTCTGTACAGAGTTTGTACGTTCTCCCCGTGACCTGCGTGGGTTTTCCCTGGGTGCTCCGGTTTCCCTCCACCCTCCAAGGACGTACAGGTTTGTAGGCTACTCGGCTTCTGCAATTGTAAATTGTCCGTAGTGTGTGTGGGATAGTGTGACCGCAAGGGGATCGCTGGTCAGTGCGGACTCGGTGGGCCAAAGGGTCTGTTTCCGCGCTGTACCTCTGCACTAAACTAAACCCAGTAAATAAAAATCAAATGAACTAGAGATACTGCAAAACTGAAATTAAGTGAGAAAACCCTTCTGAAGAAGGGTTTCGGCCCGAAACGTCGCCTATTTCCTTCGCTCCGTAGATGCTGCCGCACCCGCTGAGTTTCCCCAGCACTTTTGTCTGCCTGAGAAAATGCTGGAAAGACTCAGTGTCAGGCAGCGTCTGTGGAGAGAGATACAGAGCGACCGTTTTGGGTCAAAAGTGGTTATCTTTCCACAGATGATGCCTGGCCTGTTGGATTGTCCCGCCATTTTGTGAGCTATTTTCCACGATGCACATTCCCGAGAGTGCAGCATATCCACGTTCTCTAGAGATGCTGCCTGACTACTGAGTTACTCCAGCATCGTGGACCTGCAGCGGTACTATTATGCTCCACAGTTCCACAGAAACCTTCCAGTGCCCTCAGCTTGGGGGCTTTAAAGAACCCTGTCTCCCTGCTTGACTTCACCCGCCTGCCCCACTGCGTTAAGCGATCTGCGGATGTAGGTTACAAATGGACGAGAGAACGTTTTAGAAAAAAATATATTGATATTCTCCTGCCTAAGAGTTGCTGTGTTAAAAAAACAGATGAGCTGGTGACAAATTATTAACATAAATTATGATTTTCAGACTGCTGATTGAGCCAGTTGGGGAGATTGATTGAATTAGGAAATTAGTCCCAGTGCCCACACCTGAATTAATTATGCAAATACGAGTCAGTGAATAACAAAAAATGTATTCCACACTCGGCACCCTGAACGAGAGATATTAATAAATATACTCTGCAGTAAACAAACCGACCATCCTGGAGCTGAGAGGAAGTTGCATTGCATTAGCGCCACGTTCATCCGTGCAAATATAAACTGAATGTAATGAGGTGTCAGTGGTTCATTGTTACGGAGTCAGAGTGTGGAAACGGCCCTTCGGCCCAACTTGTCCATGCTGCCCGAGATACAAGTCCCACCGAGAGTCATACAGCATAGAAACAGGCCCTTTGGCCCAACCTGTCCATGCTGTCCAAGTTGCCCCAACTATGCCCGTCACGCCTAGTCATACAGCATGGAAACAGGCCCTTTGGCCCAACCTGTCCATGCTGTCCAAGTTGCCCCAACTATGCCCGTCACGCCTAGTCATACAGCATGGAAACAGGCCCTTCAGCCCAATGTCCATGCTGTCCGAGATGCACCATCTACACTGGTCCCATTTGCCTGCATTTGGCCCATTTCCCTCCAATCCTTTCCTATCCATGTACCTGTCCAAATATCTTGTGGATGTTGTTCTTGAACCTGCCCTAACTACCTCCTCTGGCAGCTCGTTCCATATATCCACCACCCTGGGTGGAAAAAGTTATCCTCTTAAATCTTTCCCCTCACGCCTGAAACCCGTGTCCTGTGATTCTTGATCTCCCCTACTCTGGGTAAAAAGACTCTGTGCATTTACCCTATCTATTCCCCGCTTGATCGTACACACCTCGAAAAGAACAGCCGCAGCAGCCTGGGACTTGCCTGGAACCTGGAGCGTGAACTTGGAAAATGGCACCAAAAACACGGAGACTATTTCCGTACACTCGCTGATCGACGGTCGGGGGGGAATGGCAATACTCTAGTGGACTATTTGATTCATTGCAAGGATTGTATGGTGCGACACAACTTCGGAATTAAACCGATTTACGGGTTGGGTGATGGGTGGGCAGAGATACGAAGCAGGTATGTCATCACATTTTGTTTTTCTTACTCACTCTTCAACTATTTGGTAGTCTAGGGCAGTGATTCCCAACCTGGGGCCATGGCAAATTTCAGGGGGGCCACAGAAAAATTTGGGGATTTAGGGGGCCACAGGTTCAATGAAGGGGGCCACTTTTTTCCCGCTAATAATGTCAGGGGGGGGGGGGGGGGCACAGAAAAATTAAAGAGCCCAAGGGGGCCATGAACTAAAAAAGTTTGGGAACCACTGGTCTAGGGGTTCTATTCTTATACATTCACTTTCTCTTTCATTTTCTCTCTTTCTTGCTTTTTCTCTCTTTTTCTATTTCATCTTAGCTAAAAATTAAAATCGAAGCTTTACAATAAATGTATTATGTCATATGCCACGGTTTATACATTTGTACACGGCTTCTAATAAAAATTTAAAAAATTTAAAAAAAAGACATATTTGTATGAAAAGGAATTTCACTGCGTGATGGCAGTTTGCCCACGTGACAATAAAACACACCGCTGTACCTCGGCACACGTGAACATAGACTCAACTGCACTGAAACTGAACGAGAGCCCCTCTCCTTTGGTCCGCTGTGCTTTCAATGGAAGGGGCTGAGGATCCCGCTGTAGGAGGAGACCCCCATCCCGCCCAATGCACCCGGCAGGTGTTACAATGAATCAGCGTTCCATCCAAGGTGGTCAAAGGTGCTGGAGAAACTCAGTGGGTGCAGCAGCATCTATGGAGCGAAGGAAATAGGCAACGTTTCGGGACGAAACGTTGCCTATTTCCTTCGCTCCATAGATGCTGCTGCACCCACTGAGTTTCTCCAGCATTTTTATCTACCTATCTTTAATCAGACTTCACTGGACTTTATCTTGTACTGTAGATTGACAAAAATGCTGGAGAAACTCAGCGGGTGAGGCAGCATCTATAGAGCAATGGAATAGGTGACCTTTCAGGTCGAGACCCTTCTTCAGACTAATGAGGGGGGGCGGGAAGAAGAAAGGAAGAGGCGGAGACAGTGGGCTGTGGGAGAGCTGGGAAGGGGAGGGGAAGGAGGGAGAAAGCAAGGACTACCTGAAATTGGAGAATTCAATGTTCATACCGCTTCCCCCCCCCCCACCCCCACATCAGTCTGAAGAAGGGTCTCGGCCCGAAACGTTGCCTATTTCCTTCGCTCCATAGATGCTGCTGCACCCGCTGAGTTTCTCCAGCACTTTTGTCTACCTTCGATTTTCCAGCCTTTGCAGTTCCTTCTTAAACAGCGTTCCATCCATCCAGATGCAATATAATCCCTGCCCTCGATAATATTCCCCGGGAATGAACCAGAGTCCTAACGCAGCACAACGCTACTCTAAATATATCTTCACACAGCCGTGTTATTTATCTAAAAAATTAACAGCGATCATTGTTTTCAGCCTATTGATTAATTCCCCACAGTTAATAACTTTGCTCCGTGCAATCGCCACAATGTGAAAGTAGCTTGAACGCAAGCAGTCGGATGTGTAGCACCTTACCTGGTCGTCCTCGTTGCAATTTGGCCTTATCCTACAGGAGCGCGCGTGGTACTAATCATTGCTGGTGTCCGAGTTACATCCATGACAGATTACACACAGATTAATTTTTCTTCATCTGCGGGGAGAATGATTTACAAGATTACTCGCTGCGCAGCTCTGATCAGAGGTGAAAACAGCTCAGCAAGGAGGAAGACAATCTGGGAGCGGGGACCGTTCGACGGGAGCGTCGTGGGGCAAAGGGGCTCAACGGACTGTGGTTCACCCAGCCATGTTGGTGTGATTCAGAGAGGGCTGCAGTTAGGGGGTAGGGTGGGGAGGGGGGTGGAGAAGGGTGGCGGTGGTGCTGGCTGGAGTTACTAGGGTGGGAGGGGGCAGTGGTGGTGGGGGGGGGGTGGTGGTGGGGGTCGGTGGTGGAGGGGGCGGTGGTCGGGGGCAGTGGTGGGGATTGATGGTGCGGGTGGTGGTGGGGGGCTAGTGTTAGTGCTGGAGAGTGGGGTAGAGTGTGGGGGGAGGGTGGTGGGGGGACTGGAGTTGGGGATAGGGAGGTCGGGGCTGGTGATATGGGAGGGTGATGGGACGAGTTGCCGCTGAGTTTGGGGTAGGGTGTTGGGGCTTGTAGTTAGGGGTGGAGTGTGGACAATGCTGGGGGCAGGTGTGGGAGCTGGAGTTAGGAATAGGCTGGTGGGGGGGGGGGGGGACAATGGTGGGGGGGGGGGAAAGGTGGGGACCAATGGTGAGGGGCTGGAGTTGCGGATTGGGGGGGGGGGGGGGGGGGGGGGGCTAGTGCTAGGGTTAGGGTGGTGTGGCTGGAGTTGATACGGGAGTTCAGGGTAGGGTGATGCGAGCCGGATGAGCAAGGGAAATATTTCTGATGTAAATCCTAGTGATCACTGTTAGATCTTCATGAGCCTCTCTGAGTAAGGGTGATGCACAGATCCTGCAAACACACAGCCCCAACTAAGCTGAAGGATGATGTCTGAGAGAGACTTCAAAGACAAAGCTGGAAACATTCACAACAAAAATAATCTCAGACGCTTCAGATGGACACACCGTCAAATAGGACCTCCTGCTCGTTAGATGCTGATCTCTCTATGACCGCAACTAACCTCTTGGCCTCTCTCTTTCCTCCTTTAACACCATCTTTATAGATGGAAGCATGGAATAGTTGCCACAGAGAAGGAGGCCATTCGCTCCATCGAGTCTATGCCACTTTCCAGAAACCCCCTCGGCCCCATTCCCCACTCCTTTGCCACAAGTCTACGTTAAAAAATTCCTTGCGTGCCTCTTGTAACACGTGCTTAAATGGGTCGAACCGTCTGCCCAGGTCCTTGGACCCAGTTTAAGTCAGACCTGGGTCTTATACACCCCGATCAAATCTACCTTGTGGGCTAAGATTTTATATATATATATATAGTCCAATGTCTCTTGTAAAAGGTGGTGTTCAGCCCTGCATGTTAGTGCCACCCCATTGCACCATTCCTACACTGATCCATTCTATTCATCAACTCCCTCGACTCCCACCACTCACTTGTACACAGGGGCAATTGGCAGTGGCCAAGTAACCGACCAAGCTGCACCTCCTTGGGATGTGGGAACAAATCTCCTTTGATGAAATTCCTATGAAGTATTTTGGAACAGAGTTATTTAGTTTGGTTTCTAGTCACTTATACCGAGGTACAGTGAAAAGCTTTTCATTGCGTGCTAACCAGTCAGCGGAAAGGCAGTACATGATTACAACCGTGCTATCCACAGTGCACAGATACATGATAAGGGGGATAATGTTTAGTGCAAGATAAAGTCCGATTAAAGATAGTCCTATGAGGTAGATAATAGCTCAGGACCGCTCTCTCGTTGTTGATAGGATGGTTCCGTTGCCTGATAACAGCTGGGAAGAAACCTGTCCCTGAATCTGGAGGTGTGCGTTTTCACACTTCTGTACCTCTTGCCTGATGGGAGAGGGGAGAAGAGGGAGTGGCCCGGGTGAGACTCGTCCTTGATTATGGCTGTTGGCCTTGCCGAGGTAGCGTGAAGTGTAGATGGAGTCAATGGAAGGGAGGGTTGGTTTGTGTGATGGTCTGGGCTGCATCCACAATACCCTGTAATTTCCAGCGGTCTTGGATGGAGCTGTTCCCAAACCTTGTTGTGAGGCATCCCGATAAAGTGCGTTGTGTGGTGTGTGATAGTGACACATACTAGCTATCCTTAAGGCACTATATACATGGAAGGGTCTCGACCCGAAACGTCGCCCATTTCCTTCCCTCCATAGATGCTGCCTCACCCGCTGAGTTTCTCCAGCATTTTTGTCCACCTTCGATTTTTCCAGCATCTGCAGTTCTTTCTTAAACACCATATAAATGGAAGTAGTACTTGCTAGAAGGCTATGTCGAAAAGATGCTCTAACCTTTACTTAGTATTAGGTGAACAACTTGCAGAAATCTGTAATAATTTTATAGGTTACAAAAAATTCGGATGAAAAGGTTAGGTAAGTTATATCTGTGTAATGTTACCAGACTGATAATGATGGATGACAGCAGTTATGTCTGACTGGTGTGTGCCAGAATCATTTTGCTACAATATTTGCATTAGAAGAAAATTTAGATGCTTGGATTCTGACAGCTGATTCCCATCCAGAGTCATTTAGATATCAGCTGAAATTATTCATCGCTGGTATTTGTGATATAATGATAGATGCAAACAGCTCACAGTGTCACCATACACCATCCTGTACAGAACTACACAGCTTGACTCATCTGCTGGTGGGCACACCAAACTAGCAAAGAAATGAGACATTTTAACAGGAAGACTGAAATTTCAAACCCATTAATTATTGCATCTCGGCCTCATTAGTGCTGAGACTAGCCGAGATCTCTGAGCTAAGGTGTGGTTTAGTTTAGTTTAGAGATAGCGCGGAAACAGGCCCTCTGGCCCACTGATCCCGCCCCTTACCGCACACTACCACTATCCTACACAGTTTTACAATTAAACCAAGCCAATTAGCCTACAAACCTGCACGTCTTTGGAATGTGGGAGGAAACCAGAGCACCCGGAGAAAACCCACCCAGTCACGGGGAGAACGTACAAACTCCGTACAGACAAGCGCCCGTAGTCAGGATCGAACCCGGGTCTCTGGCGCTGTAAGGCAA